>NC_039501.1:777654-837415 GCF_003590095.1 Trichoplusia ni
AACTTGTAACGGTTTTGCATTATTTTCGACTGAATCATACCTTTAGTGTTACTTCTGACTTCGTATTGTAAAACTCGACATTAGGGCTATTTCGTGCCTTTGCATGAATTATGACTTTCGATCGACTTGTAACAAAGCTGAAAACTCGGTCGCATTTTCTTTCCAGGACCGAATCGCGAGAAAATTCGTTTTTGAATAAAAAAAAACCATTTATTACATTAGTCCAGTTCTGGGCATATGGACCGCATATCAACTGCAATCCAACAAATTGCAGTTTAAATACAGTTGATACGACTGCAATAGAACTGCGAACCCAATGGTATTTCTTAAATCTCTAATTGCCTTTCTGACTCGTATTCCCCTTCAACAGTTGCCCCGGAAGCCGTGAAGGTTCGCGTGGAGCCTGAAGAGCTGAAGGTGGGGATCGAAGCCACGCTCTACTGTGACGCGGCATCCAGCAACCCTCCAGCTACTCTGTCCTGGTGGAGAGATGGAATACCTGTGCAAGGTAAGTAGATTTGAACCTTATAAACTAGATGGTAAGGTATGTTTTTGTTTTACATCGAGAAATTGACAACGGTTACTTGATTTTTATGTTCCTTTTAGAATTATGTTTTTTTTTTATTGGATGATTATTATCCTCTTCCTATTACATTACATAGCTGTCATGCTAATAATTAGAAACCCTGTAGAATAAAAAAAAATACTGGCTGATATTTTGTTGCTAGGTTTTTTGAAATTCATTGAACTCTTGCCCATACTTCGACCCATACCTAATCAATTTATCATATTTTATACTGGTTCAGACTGATTATTTAACATCTTCAGAGAATGTAACTTGGAACATATTGGTTCCATATTTAGAGCAATGGCTATTAAGTCTTAAAAATTCTTCATTCAACAAATTTAAATGAAAACGCCAATATGGAAATGATGATAGTTCATTAAAATGGTTACAACTAGGTTAACTATTAACAAAAATACTACCGGAAAAAATCAATTGGAAAGTATGGAACCTGACCAGGATATTTAATCAGAAGCTTCCGTAAAATTTACAGAATTCAGCTGTATTAGATATCCTAAAGTTTGACTTCCCACGATAATGGTAGGCGAAATTGTCGTTTTAGAAACATGATAGCCAGGAAAAGTCGTTGATATATTTTTAGAACGAATTGGCATGTTATGTTAACACAGTTACACAGATCTCGTATGACACAATCACCTCATTCCAAAGTAGTATGTCCCTGGTTAAGTTACATAGGTCATAATAACTGTATTATATTAGCTAAGCTATAAATGCACAAGTTGTATGGTTCGGAGGTTAAGCTACGCTTGGTACGGTCTGTCCGTCGATGAATGACCATCTATGACTCCATGTCATAAGGAGTTCCTTCGTGTTTCGGAAGACACGTTAAATTGTGGGTCTCAGCTGTTATTAATACATCGTCGGTAGTTACAAATTAGGTCTTGTATATGTACGTACAAGTTTTGTATATGACTTGTCACGCATGGTGTTTAATTCAGTGTCACGGAGCTGATCTCCTAAGACATTGTTTAATTTATAAATTTTAAACTGACGTTTTTAAGGAAAAGGAGGAGTTTCTATATTCGTATTTTCAAATATTTGTTACCTCCGAACTTCGGACTAGTTAGTTTAATTTTGTTTATTCTTTTTTTTTAACTTAAAATGTAATTTGGTCCCATATAAAATAATCAAGCTTATGATTGTTTGTGTATGCTCTCTCTCACCATTAACATTTTCTCCAGGTCTCCCAATGCAACTGAAGAAAGGTCTGCACGGAGGCACTGTATCCACGATCGAACTGAAACTGAACATCACTAAGGACCTGAATGGCGCCGTCTACACCTGCCAAGCTATGAACGAGGCCTTACAACGGAGTGTCCACGATGCATTGTCTTTGAAAGTCTTGTGTAAGTAACTGGAAACTGTTGTTCTATTTGCCTTTGTATTTGTTAATTTTCTGTCTATCTGAAGTTCATTTGGAATGTATTGGTGTAAAGCGATTGTTCCCTTTTGCATTATGCATTAATTTGTATACTAGATTTTATACATGTCTGGACTTTCTTCTCGGAGCGGTCTGATAGGAAACATCAAAATCATATCAATTGAAATTAATTGTTCTGTTAGTGAGATATCTCCACTTATGTCTGTCTATGAACTCTGCGTTCTTACAACGTTATAAAAAAATAATTTCATTTTACATTTTTTTTAGTTAACTGGCGTCGAATTTTCTAACGACGTCCTTGTTAGGAAGGAAGAGGGGAAAAGATAGGCCCTTGAACAAAAGAACCAGATCAATCTGACCATGCCTGTGTCCTTAATTATGTATACCAGAGTCAAAATCTCTGCTCATCTCATCTTTTTCCAATGTATTGAAAGTAACTTTCATTAATTCCGCATATACCTAGAAATAAACAATTAACATGACTTATTATCTACAGATGCACCTATATTCGACGAGACTACCCCCTACACGACAGTGGGGGTAGAAAACGAACCTCTCATCATAGTCTTAAGGGCTGATGGAAACCCTGGCAGCATCACTTACACATGGACTAAAGATGGTCTTCCGATCACACAGTCTTCATATAGTACAGGGAGTAAGTATATATTTGTATACTAGCTTTATCACGTGGGTTTGTCTACGCGAATATCAGTTATCACAGTAAAAATTTTGTGGGTTTGCAGTGACCAAAATGGGCATAGAACACCAACAGTTTATTCTTTTTTTACTCCGCTATAATCATGCTTATTTATCGGGAAAGCCGTAGAATCTAGTCGTAGCTTTAGATCTAAGAGTCCTTTATCATGACCTGAGTGTGTCGAACTGGCAATTAAACTATTCTATTAGGACCGCAAAATAAACAAATAACCTATAGAACTACCTACATCTAGCAGCATGTATAATAGTATGGATTAAAGTGTAATTTAAAAAATATGTTTCGTTGAAAAAAAATTGTTAATAACCGTACCAACATGGACGTCAATTCCCTTAAAAACTACACATAATTACTTATATCCCTTTACCAAAAATATACAAAATTCAAATATTTTTTCATAAACACATTATCCTTCTCTTTATCAACATAAAGTATTTTCTCTGCATCAGTTCAACGGGAAAACTTGGAAAATGCTATCATTATATGCATTGGCATCCGTTTTAACTTTTAACCAGTAAAAGAACTTAACTGTGATTCTTGTTGACCTAGTTTTTAACCATTACCGCTTACTACAGCATACATAGCATTTAAAGCAGACTTTCTCGGTGCGAGCGAGATGCCGCTATCCAGTGAAGATTGCTATCTCGCTTCCTCAATGACTACATTTCTGAGGCAAGAGCTTATAGTAAAGGAATTCTTTCACAGAATGTTAATGTTCTAACTTTGTTATTAAACCTTCTTTGTATTAATACAAATAAGGATTTTCGTGTCCGTTTGTGATATTAAAATATAAGTTTGAGCTTTTTAAATACAGTAGCAGGCTTGATATCTAGGTCAGAAAAAATGTGTATTTTGTATGTCTGTTTTAGTCGTAAGCCTTTAAAAGTCTGGACCGATTTTGATCAAGTGTTTTTTTAGATAGCTGAAATTAAATTAGAAAATGTTTAGCATCACAAAAAAAATATAATCAATAAATTACTGTACAAAATTTGATATAGTTGGAATTAGGAAGTGTTCAAAATGGGAAAGATACGTATGAAACCGCGCGCGTATCTAGTCTTTCATAAAACACACATTGTATTCAAAGTATTCATGTTATTTCATATTTCAAGCAATTTGCGAACAAGTAGGTTAATTTATGTAAAACATTCTGAAGTAGAAATTGAAATTTCCATCTTTAAATGCCAACATATCGTGTAAGACGAGACTTCAAATTACATATTAATTAAGTACGAAACGAATAATGAGAACCTTTGTATTTTCTTTACTTAAATGAAAGAATTTTTAATTAAATCATGATGAAGGGTAAAAGAAATACATTGTTAGATAACCTGTTTTTTTATCAAATCCCGCGGTAAGGAATTTAATCTTTGTGTCGCGTGGGGTTTCACAAAAATTCAAGTCACATGCAATAATATATCAGATTCAGAACAAGCATTCGTTGGACACACAAACGCTTGCCCTACGCGGGGATTGAACCAATGACACGTCGTGCTCAGTGGGTTTGGCGTGGTGACCTCAACCACTCGGCTATGCGAGTAGTCCAATTATTTGACTCTCGGAATTTATAATCGCGAACTCAAAGTGAGCTAGCCCAAGAGCTAGCCCAGCCGTGGGCCTCGTATATGCTGGTATTATATAGTAACAAATACATAACTTCTGGGCTTTACAAATGAGCCCCGAGTAGCACTAATACCTACTGATTTATGTGTATTATGAGCGCTGTACAATAGGTAATTATTATGTACAATGCTAACCGGTATAATAGCAACGCCATTATAGCAATTGGTCATGAAAATTGTGCCGTTTTAGTGCAAAATTTGTAATATACATATTATGGATGACGTAGTTAGAATTATCAAGTTTTAAACTTCGTTTTTTTTTATCGTAAATTTAAGAGTATTTTTTACTGATACCAAAAAATTTGGTTCCGAAGAAAGGTTTATTTGTCCGATTGTAGCACTGACGAAATGCTCTTATATACTGAACGAACAAGTTACGTCACTTGTCGGTAATTAATGTCATTCCAAAATCGTTTAATTAGATTTTGGAATGACATTAATTACCGACAAGTGTGCTTGAAGCGTGGGCTGGTTCCATGCGACCCAGAGCAAAGAATCGTGCAAAGATTTAGAAGAAGCCTCTGCCCAGCAGTGGGACACATTGGGCTAGATAAAAAAACATATTTGAAGTAACCTGTTAAAAATTGTCATCGACTCATCTTCGGATAAAACCATTTTCACGTAATTATTAATCTCCAATCCCAAAAACCAGCCATTAAAATATAACCAGCATACATTTCAACATTCAACACACAACTACAATACTATTATTCTAAAACTAGTACAAGTACCACATATAACAAATGAAGTATGAACACTAAACACACGGTTTGTTGCGAGTCCGAATTACAAAGTAGAGGATTAGGAATGGCTAGCTCTTGTTGGTTCAGTAAGTATGCATGCGGGCTGGGCTACCTAACTATGGACTTAGGTTCGGGTGTGTTTTATTCAGATACTAGCTGTTGGACGCTGGTTTCGTCATTTGTTTGTGGTATTATATACCAGTCATGTCCCAATGTTGGGTATAGACGTCTTGATATGTAAGATTGAGGACTAGGATGGTTTTTTTTTTAAGTTGATAATATATTTAAGACAAAAATGTATAATCGGCTACAAATTAAACCAAACAGGGACTATAAACTATTTCAGTCCGGTTTATTCAGTCCGAAGTTGTGTGGTATCAAACATTAAAATAAACAAAATATAGAAGAATTGAAAACACCTTTTTTAAAAGTTAGTTGAAAAAACGTGTGAAACGAACGTCAGACAGACCAGACCACAGATACAACCTGCTTTACTAATAATTATTTTTTGTTCTAGATGACAGGATCATTTCGGAAGGCAGCATGTTGAACATGACGAGGCTGACGCGGCATGACGCCGGTATTTACACCTGCGAGGCGGTTAATTCTCAGGGTGCTGCCGTCGCGAATATCAGCGTCTCCGTGCACTGTAAGTATTATAATAATATATAGTCAGACTAGCTGTTGCCAGCGACTCTGTCCGCGTGCACTTCAGTTTACAGCGCGTGGTGGTTCCCGTTTCTCTTAAAATTCAAATACCCAAAAACCGCTGTGCACATATTTCATTATTTCGGATAAACAATATTGTAGCCAAATTTCAAAGCCGTAGACCATTCCAAAAAAAAGTTTCATATAAAATTTGACCCTGCTTATAAGCTATTTTAATCACAATATTAGTATTACAGCGACAGGCTGAACGTTAACAATACAGTTTCCTAAATGTAGGTTACCATTCCATTACATTTTGACGTATTGCTAACCTCTGAAACATAATAGACTCTACCCGCAAATTCAAACTTCAATGCTTCCTAAACAGAATTGTTTATCAACTATTGTTTATTAAAGTAGAGTCGGCGAATTAACTTGATGGTTACAATCATCTGCTTGCAATATGCTCAATGAAATATTTTAGGTGTATATTGCTTTTCCATAATTGCTATGCTGTCCGACAGGGTCCAAAAATCCAAACAAAGATTATTTAAAAAAACTATTAAAAAAACATGTTAAAACAAAATACAAATAAACTTATTTAATAAAGGAAATCTAAATTACGGAGTGGGGTCTCACGATATTGCTTGCCAAATGACACTGACCAAAAACAAGCATCGGTCAGGGAAAAAGCGAGTCCTAAGTTCTTAGATTTAATCTGCTGTATTTTGCAAATGGGCAATAATGTTTAGTAACTTAGTCTGTTTCCATTGATCTATTTGATGGGCATTAAACATTAAATAATTCAATATGTCATAATTGGTCTTCACCCACACTTAACTACACGTATGTCCATTTAATTATACCTATAGTGTCCTATTTCTCAAATCTGATTGTGCAGAATTTTCGTTGCCGTCTGTACCTACCAAACTTACAGAGGGTAGCGAATTAGAGTATTTTAGGTTCCTCTTAATGGAGCCTTCAAAGATCTCCTCAGGTTAATTACAGCTTCCTTGAATGGTAAATTCATTTAAAACTGTCCTCACAAAGAGTGGAAATTCAATTTTATAGTGAAAGTGATTTTTTGTCGAAATGGAAGTTAAAAGGGATAAGGGGAAAAACAAATCTGCATTTTTACTGGCATTTCGCTACTATATTGGCGTTGCTCTATTAGCTTAGCTGTTTCGATACAAACGATTTTCCATCAGTCGTTATTTCGTCTAATCTGGTCATAGATTCTGTCTACTTGGACTAGTTTTTATTCATAAACTATACCTAGTTTATGACTAATTGTTCAAAGTATGAAAAAACCACGTCACGATATCAGCTTGTAAATCAACCGTATGAAAAGAAGATCTTTAAGATTGTATCTTTGTTCTTGTATCATGATCTGATCACAATCTTTGCGTTTTTGTTTTAGATCCTGCTGGTATAAAGTCGGTGTCTCAGAGTGAAGTATCCAGCCCCAATACTGATGCTACTTTATACTGTACGGCTACTGGTAAGCCTCAAAATGACAAATAATTATTTATCCCAGTAAAATTGTCATTTGTAAATTGTCATTTTTAAGTATTTGCTTCGGTAATGTTTCTTAATTTAAAGCAACAATATTTGGACCAGAAATCTTGGATAAACCGCTGTACATAAAAAAACACCAGCCGAATCGAGAACATCTTTTTTTCAAGTTGGTTAATGAATTTGACTATATAACTTAAGTTTTGGTATCTTTTTAACTGATCTAAATCACCATTCAAAAACCTAAACTGTCCTTCAAATTATACGTAAAACATGCAATTACAAACAATTCATCATTACAGGAAACCCACTGACAGCGGACAACATTCGCTGGGAACGTGAAGGATACAAAATCAACCCGAACCACGTGACCTTTGAACCTAGGAACATGACTAGCAGCCTAGTAATAAAACAGGCGAAGAGAGAAGATGTAGGGAACTTTCAGTGTGTGGTAGACAACGGTATAGGCAGTGAGACGAGAAAGGATGTGATGTTGGTAGTGAGGTTTAAGCCGGAGTTGGACAGTTCACCAAGCTTGATGAAGTCAGCGTCGAACGTCGGTCAAGTTGGAAGGTTGACGTGCAAGTAAGTGTGATTTGGAATATTGAAAATAATAATTTGTTAATGTATTGTTATTATTGGCTTGGCTTTGCAATTTTGTATCAGAGTTTGAAAAGTCCTTGCTGAATCATTTCAAGATTCTAGTGACTAATGGTGATGAAAATTATCGTGAGCAAGTCGTGAGAAATTATTTGAGCATAAAAAAATATCCCCATTATATTATCAGTTACATTTCAAAAAGTAACCATAAATAACATTATCCTTTAAGTGTAAAGTATTGTAGAAATATAGAAAATAGGCCAGAGAGGACTCAGGCTGAATTATTACAGTGAAATAGGACAGCCATGTTCAAAATGATTTATGAATGTTAAGCAAGTCCATTTAGCTTTGTATCGCGAAACCCAGGGCGTTCAACTTTATGCATACCTAAGTTTTATGTCAACCTATTTCTAAAGAATTTGAAGACAATTCGAAGTAGTATTAATGGTTATGATAAAATTAATTGAACACAGGTGTTTTTTTCTTTTTGAACTTTCATTAATATAGCAAATATATTTTTGATTTTGACAGTTTGACTGCTTCTCGAAACTTTATTACTGAAGCACCTTTGCCTGTCTACCTATCTTTCAACAGACCGTACCTCATGAACACAACATATATGTGAACAAGAGCCAAAACAACAAAAGCTATTAATAAAATTAACAAATACTATTCAAATAATGCCAATTAAATTTTAGCGTTAAGCTGTCACAATTAGTCAATTTGTGCAATACGAGATCAATATTGAACAAAATAGAATTCATTTCTACGTTCTAACGGTAGTATTAGTTGTAATTACAGTTATTGATCATCAAAAAGTCATCCATGTAGCTACTTCAATGTAAAACGGCTATAAGTACCTTAACCAAACCAGTCGATTGCTAGTCAGACTTGCAACACTGATGAGCACGTACATAAAAGAAAATATGAAATGGTGATCTGTCAAATTGGTAACAGTATCAGTCATAGCTTAACTTCGATTCGAAGCTTCAATTCAGAATGTGTCGATGAAGTGACAGTAAAAATGCATCATCTGTGAGAATTTCAACTATTAAGCTATAACGGTTCATGCGTTACAAATCTGTGATAGACAGACGTTCAGATTCGCAGTCTTTAGTAATAGAATTCCTACATTACCCTTTAAATTCAGCACTCTAAACACATTTTATAACTCGTACTATTATTACCATATAAGTACCATTCTAACCAACACCTTCCAAACCAGATGCAAAGCCGCCCCAGCACCAAACTTCACTTGGTCCAAGAACGGTGCCAAGTTACCAGTCAACACATCCACAAAATACTTCGCCGAGTACCACAAACTGGATGCCGTGACCTACACGTCAGTGCTCCTCATTAATGACGTCAGTTCCTCAGACTATGGAAGCTATGAATGTGGTTCCAGAAACGATTTGGGCTTTTCTACTACCTCCGTCAAATTGGATATTACTAGTGCACCTGGTGAGTCTGGTTTTTGTGTATATTTTTGTGGTAAAATTACAGGGCTACGGTAAAGGTCTCGGGTTCGCTTCCAAGGCACGCACAGATCATCCTTTTTAGGGTATAGAAGAAGTCTTCAGTCTTACAGGAAGCTGACAAATTAACATCATCAATTGACATGATTATAACCTTGTTAGTTCTCAATTGAAATTTATTAATCTTTCTAGGCATTTCTTGCAATGGTTGGATATCGAAGTCAAACCCTTCATGTCTGGGCTTATGTTGGAATCAATTAAATGTTCACATAGGTCGTGCTGGAGAAATTATGGAGAGGCCTATGTCCAGCAGTCTACTGCTATAGGCTGAGATGATGATGATTATGATCTTGATGATGATAATAATTATGGAGATACAATCTTGTTGACTCAAAAACCAAGTACTAAAATAGCTGTATAATAAAATGTGTGTGTTGTTTTAGATCAAGTAATATCTCTAATGGTGACGAATATAACCCACAACACGGTGACGTTGCAGTGGGTGCCTGGATTCGATGGTGGTCTGCCATCTTGGTATAGAATACGTTATAGGTAAGATGATTCATATTCTTCCTTAATAGTTTCAAAAACATTCATGTCTTTAGCCTTTTACAGAGTACAGACAGCTTTATTCATTAGTACGTGGCTTTGTGGGTATTGAGGGGGGGATACTAGGGAATTTGAAGGTAGTAACGCTGTCTATTCATTCTGAAACAAAACAGAGCGACTGCAAAATGTTCATAGTTACATTCTCTATACCACAAACAATATAAATAATTTAACACAAAAAAATATAAGTTAAACTGAATATTGCAATGGTTTTCTATTGTTAGTATTGTTGCTATCATTCTCTTTGTGTTTGACCACACAATGAACATTAAAATTGACCATACTATGAGTATAGTAATACATATAACTGCTACGTCTGTTCGCAATATTGAATCCATGTCTTATTTTTAGGAGAATCTTTGAAGAATCATACAAATATGAAGATGTAGTACCAAGAAACGCGACCACATTTACCATCGGAGGTCTCGAAAGGAGTACCGACTATGTTTTCTCTGTAATGGCTATCAACAAAATTGGTCAAAGCAAGTATCGGCCTGATGATACTAAAGTTACTACACTGAGTAAGTATTTATTTCAATTAGTTTTTGTTATATTTATTTTAAATTTTGTTGAAATATTGTCAGTATAAGCGTAAGCTAAAGCTTTTGACAAGGGTATAACGAGACTTCTGTTTGAAATATAAAGAAAAAAAAAGCAAATCTAACACCTATCATGACTATAAAATTCGGGTTCAAATCCCGAAAATAAATCACAGTGTAATGAGAATAAAAGTCATAATTGTTTGTATAATAATATAAAATGTATCAAGGGTCCCCCAAGGTGTATTTCTTGGTCTAATAGTAGTATTCTTTCCACGCTGCATCAGACATGATCCCATCATCAATACAGTCTTCGTCCGAAGAATATAACTACAACGTGCCAGGAGTGTTTATAATAACTGGCACTATAGTTGGCACAGCGTTAATACTTCTCAATGTATTGCTGATCGGATTCTGTCTGCATAAGAGGACTAATAAAAGGATAAGAGGTTTGCATTTGTATTTGGTGTTAGATTTTAAGCCTTATTTTTTTAGTCTTTAGGTGTTTTTTTGATTGATTGATGTTGGTAGTGTGTCAGTAGATTGTAGTTTTTATTATATTTTAGTAAAAATCATATTTTCTCATTCTACTTTACACACCTAACTCATTTTATAACAGTCGGTTGAACATTTAGAAAATATATTAAAATTGAATTTCCAGTAACTTTTAAGAACGCATTACAAAAATTATTGTCAGAGGTAGTAGACGTTAAAAGCATATCTACTGTCACGAAAGCTTTTCAGCTTTCAGTTACAAAGAGCAACCATGAAATTATATTACAGTCAAGGGCATCGTGAAAAGTTCACAGGGAACTTCGTAGCTTTGTGAATTCAGCTGAAATAAGATATTTTTCAAGTGGTGGGAATGGTGTTAGTGTTTTAAAGAGAATTGGGCAAAGCGTACTTACTTAACGTAAAACATGTCTGTTGTGACTTTGATATGTTTAGAAAGTTTAATCTTTTCACAAGCTTACAAATGTACGGCTTTTTGGTCTCGAAGTGGAACTTGTAATATTGTCACCAGACGACGATTCTTAAAAGTTTGTTTAAACAATTGTGTATGAAATCGTGTCTCAGTATATTTAACTATTAGAATTCTTTTAAGCTCACTTAAATATTCTTACTAGGAACTTAGACTAAAACTTTGAATTCCAAAATAATTACGCGGTTTATGATTTGCTTTCTGTGAAAGTCACAAAAGTAATTATTGCGATCAAAACAATATTAAACTATGATTATTGTTTTGTTTTTATTAATAGTAGCCCGCTAAATATAAAATAAATGACTTCTTTCTTATAGAAAGAAGACATATCATGGCCCATTTTTTTTTTATTACCTTATCCAAATCGTTGAATTATTTCAAGATTCATCCCCACAATTTACCGACACACCACCAATATCAAAATCATCATCATCGTCAATCATTTTTATATTTATTTGCTAATTATTTTCATTTTCTTTCTTTAAAGCATCATCAGAAGTAGGCGAACTAAACGTAGTGTCAACTGAATATGTAGAAACAGCTGATGTATCAAAGTCTGTTGTTATTTACGTTTCGATAACTGGCGTTGTATTAGTATTGATAAACGCTGCTTTAGTTGCCTGCTTCGTGTTCAAAAGACGTTCACGACGTCTCAAAGGTAAGATTTCTTTTGCTTCTTTATTATTTTCATCTGCCTTGATTGTCCATTTAACTTTATCAGTGAGAATTTTGCTGTATTCATTGTTAGTTGCGAAAATAGTAGTGAAAAATTCGAAAAAGAGCATTTTAGGTACATTTTATTTTAGCCTTTTCTCTCTTTATCGTTTTGTAAATTATAGGTAAATACGTGATCTTAAGTTACAATAATATTAATGCCCTTGGGTTAGTCTAGTCTACAAAGGACGATGTAATATATAAATTCATACGAAAAATATTATTATTTTCGAAGTAATTTTCTTTATTAGACTAATTATTTCGACCTTGTCTGGAATTTTCTTACATGATACTTAGAAGAAATACTGGGCTTAAAATATTTTTGTAATAATCTTCCCTGATTTGTTTGTTACGTTACTCGTAATTATGGTGGTTGTTGTCAAGGTTTTATATAACATTCTATTTTAGCTATATCAAGTACCTAGCAAGATTAAATATAATTCTCAAGAGATTATATTACCTTCTAAGTTTTACATAAGTTTTTTACTTCGTTTCGTAAAACATAGTCTAACTTCCCTAAAATTAAGAAATGACTTTCAAACCAAAGTTAAATATAACGGTTTAACCATTTCTGATCTTTAGCGAGAATAATCAACAAAAAATAATAACCGATTTTAAAGAAATGTAAGAGATGAATTAAACTGAAATAAATTTCACAATTACAATCTCTTACTTGAGAATATTAAAAAAGCCATAATAGAATCATAAATTACTATTGCTAATTAAAATGTAAGAATAATAACAATTAAATTGCAATGCAACGCGAAGCTGTCGATAGCAAAAACGTTAGAATTAACAAAGGCATTAATATTGGCAATAAATATTAACGATGTGGTTAATTTATTGTGATTTAGTTTTACTTCATCTAGTATTAATGTTTTAGTTGTTATGACAGTTGTATTAGCTTTCATGTTTCTTCTGGTATGTGAATTGAACTGTTTCATGGATTATATTTGGGTATTCGTCTTTCTTACGATTTGTTTTTTGTCATCGATATTAGTGAGGTTATGAATGACCTTAGTTCTGTATATTGGAGTTTGCGTGTTTGTTTGTTTAAATGTATTTTCTTCATTCATAAACAATTGTTAAAAGTTTGATCTGATCTGAGATAATTTTTAAGACTAAGAAGGACTAACACGAAATCAATACACGTGCTATTTTCCAAATTAATGAAAATCCGAAAGGGTTATCGGGGTCTGGTACACAAAAGGCAAAAAAAGGAACATGGATCGGTTTTAGTCAACAAAAGTCAGACACTCCTTTCCGTTCAACCCAAATCTCAAAAACATTTGATGATTTCCCATCCGGAAAAAAGGGATACTCTAATTATAATTCTAGAAATTGAGGCAATGGCAATTGATTTGCGTTAAAATTAATTACAAAAAATGCTGTTCGTACAACAGTGATTCTGAATTTATTGACTTTATCGGGATTACCCGACTAGTTTCGGACCCAACCTGAGTCTTTAATCAAGATTCATCCATATAACAGTTCACATTCACACTAAAACGCACAAAATGCCCAACTAAAACTCCAAAAATCTTACACAGAACAAGCAGGCCAGGCTTCCAAATCAGCCACTATAGAGATGTACGCGCCATCATCATACAATGACACAATGACTGGAGAAACCTTAAGCTCGGTGTCGGAGAAGTCAGAAACCTATTCTCAAGATGAAGGGGTTGATGACCGACAGCCTCCACCGATACCTGAGGTCCCGTCGATGCCGACCAGGCATATGCTGTCGCAGGTGAATAGATTTTCTGTATGTTTTCATTTTGTACTTAAATTTATGTAGAACGGTTTTTCCAACCCTGATATACACATAAATAGTTTGTCGTTATAAATATCACCTTAAGTGTAAAACTTAAGGTGAGATTAGATGTAATGAGAATTGGATGTAAGGCTTGTGATTAGTCTCAATCATGATCATTTGATTTGGTTAATGATTTAGTAGATCAGCCATTCAGAAATCCGAAATATTATGCTTTATATTAATGACATCATAACCTGTTCCTTTTAAAATTTTCTAATAAATTACATTATGAACTTGAGTATTAATTCATGAGTCCTTGCTGAATCAACCATCACAATCTGAAAATAGGTTAAATACTATCAGTTTTACTTGTCAGGTTGAAAGAACTCTCTAGAGTCAACATTCCCAAATTGGCTACCCAGAGTAGGATAGTCGAATCAAACGCCTTTCTTTAAGTCCCGACACTGACTCCGAATATCACCTTTAAATATCATCGTCCTCATCCTCCAAAATAATTCCAACCTTATCTCCATTAACACAGACAACGGACGCCTTCCTAATGGATGACCAGGGCCTGGTCATCCCTCCCCCGCTGGACTATCCCCCGCCGAACTACGCGGTGTATGATGGAGGCGACCACGCGCGGACACTTCCGCATCCACATCGACATAAGGATATCAGTGGACACAGTACCTTGGGAAGGAGTGCTGGTAAGTTTTGGAACTATAAGTATTGTTTTTAGAAAATCATTAGTTTTGAGGGGAAGAGGTCTAGATATTTTAAAAGAATTCCTCTCTCATTACTGAGCAAAAATTGGGTTTTTTAAAGATTTGGTATAAAGGCATTTGGCAGTCCAATTGTTGGTAATTTTCTCATACATCCAACCAGATCCCGTCTTATACAAATGATTGGTTAAGACCGAGAAGTCTAGTAACAATGTCCTTTATAGATAGAGATATAAGGGACATTCATGAACAAATTATATAAAAGCCTTTTTGCCTTTAATAAAGACAATTTTTGCTCACAGTGTACCTTAATACTTACTAGTTACCTATATAAAGGGACCCTAAGACTCACAACATATAACTAATTTGCATTGTACATTCCACGTGTAATTCTCTTTTCCTTTAATTTTGTTCTACTCCCTGGAGAAAATAGTCCAAACTTTTAATACAAAACTTGTCCTCCATCTTGAACCCGTATAATATGTTGCAAAGTGTATATTACTATGTAATCCTAACTGGCTAGTATATGCAGGTAAGACTAACTACGTGCCGGCCCCGAGCCCGATGCCGCCGTTGGATGGATCCTATTACAATATGGCCTCCGATAGGTACCTGTCTTATCCACCACTCATCGGAGAATATTTGCAGCAGGTAAGTTTTTATTTTATTTTACGGTATATAGCAAAATTTTAAGTTTTCCGATTCGTCAGAACTGTTTTTAAATATTTTTTTTAATAAACTCCCGCTCTATTGTATTTAATGTCTCGGCATTTTCATACATTTAAGTCATATGCTCAAGACACCTAGACTCAGAACAAGCATTAATAAATCAGACAAACACTTGCCCTACCAAGGAACATCATCACATTCATTTATTAACTTTTTTTTTGACAAAAACACACATGAAGAGTTCACCTTCATCTAAGTCCCTAATACCTAACCAAATTAACCATAGATAAGTCTAGTCCTAACATAGAGGTATAATAATTTTCTTAATACAAATTTTCTTTTTCTCCGCATAGCAACAAGGCCGCACTCCAACTCCCCCTCAGCAGTACGGCGGACAGCTTCCCAAGCCTCATCTGATGAACGGCGGCCTGCCAGTAGGATCACCCTCCCACATGGCGAGCCCACCACACAGCTACGCGATGGATGGTAAGTGGTACAGCAATAAGCTAGGGTACTTAGAAAATGGTGAAGGGAAAACGGAATGTAGAGTCTACCACGTCTTAAAGGAATGTGGGTGTGAAAGAGATGCCGCTCTGTGACGTATATTGCTCTCTTACTCTGCCATAATCTATACTAATTTAAAAGCTGAAGAGTTTGTTTGTTTGTTTGAACGCCCTAATCTCAGGAACTACTGGTCCAAATTGAAAAAATCTTTTTGTGTTGAATAGACCATTCATCGAGGAAAGCTTTAAGCTATAAACCATCACGCTGCGACTAATAGGAGCGAAGATACAATGGAAAATGTGAAAAATCAGGGCAGATATAAATTATAACTTATATCTTCTAACCACGGGGACGAAGTCGCGGGCAACAGCTAGTTGAATAATATTTTGAGTCGGTTTTTCGTTGGGATTATGTTCTTTATGTTAAAAGCTTAAGGGATTGATTCTTGAATTATGTTTTTCTAAAATACTAGGAAAGTTTTGAAACATAATTTTTTAACTCTTTGTGTAGATATACATACAGTTATAGTATAAGAGAAGGACAAGGGTTTTGTCCTTTACAATCAAAACAAAATAATATAAAACTACATTTTTTTCTTTAGCAAGAAAAACGTTGTTTAAGCAGACAAAACAGGAGAGCAAAAAAAAAAAGATCATTTTAATTGTAAAAAGAGAAAGTTTTTATGTACTTTCATGTTTTTATTAAATGTCATATTTCTACATTGGAATTGAAACAAGCATTGGAATTATTAATATTTTAGTAATATAATTCTGCTTTAAACCGACGATCATTAAATGTCAACGTGTTTAAAGTTTATTAACCTAAGTTTTAAAGAATAATGGCAGTTTTCTTTTCGTAAAACCATTCCGGCACTAAGGAATGAAAAGTATCCTAATCGAAAAAAAAAATACTCAATTTTGTCTTTGTTAAAGCGAAATCCTATGTTTGACTTGTGAGAGAGAGCGCCTCTGGCATTTAATTTGCCATTGCCCATTTTTTGAAGTGTAAAAAGGTTTAATTCGAAAGCAGGCATTTGCAATGGACCGCCCAAGAGTCCATAAATGAAGAATTCACTATAGTAAAGAATTGATTCCTTGTGTCACGGGGGTTTCACGAACATTCAAGTAACTTACATACAGACACCCAGACTCAGGAAAATCATTTGTAGATCACACAAACCCGATACACGTCGTTCACATTGTCTTTGGCATGTTGACCTCAACCACTTGGCAATGCGGTAGTTTAAAAATTCTGTATTACCAACCAGGGTTGCAGGATTCCTCACGATATTTTCCTTCGCCAATTTTTCACCTACCTACTTACTAAATAAGTCGATTTGTGTTCAGACAGACAATCAGCTGGAGGCACTCTAAGGAGGCAGCGGTTGGACAAGATGGCCGCCGTCCCGCCGCCTGACGTCACAGTCCTGCATCAGGGTAATTGTGCACAGGTAAGCTATACACATCATCATCTTTATCATCTTCAACATAACTAATATCATCATAGTTATCACCCATTACGGTTTTGAGACCTAGGGCTTCTGCAGATGTTTCTATTTCTGCCATATTCTTGGAATTTTTATTTAAACTGCTCTCTTTTAAAACAAAACTTTGTAAAAGTTGTGAAAGCGAGACATGGCTTATAGCGACCTTTCGCTTCAACAAATGCTTTAAAAATGGGAATAGACTTTTCAATCCGTCTAGGTCTGTTTAAGTAATCTTTAGTCTATTCCATCATACATATGAAATAAAATACATAATAAAAACTAAAGGTGTTAACAAAAACTAACAAAATTTAATAATTCCCATCTAACAATTCCACTGAAAAACCAACCTTGAGACAAAAGTTATAGGACAGACAATTCTTTAAATCCTCTCGACATTTGATACCATCTTATTAGATTGAACTGCACTGACAAATGGTTACAGATAGGTCTTATAGAGTAACCCTAGACTTGAAGGATATATCCTTGTTCCCTTTACAGTATGCAGACTGCAGACAGAATCTCGGATATTATTATCTACTCGTATGTCTTCAGCTGTAGAATCTAGTGTTATTTTTTTCTTCTGCCCTTTTCCTAATCATTTCATGTTTGTCTTTCATTGATCTCTTTTTTGAATAAGAAAGGGTAGAATTACAATATCTGCATTTTTATTTACTTCATTATTTCTTGTGTAATGTAGCCAGTGTACAATACGTTTATTTTTTATAATTATGTTTTGATGAATCTAGTAATATGTTTATTTATTATAATTAGTTTTGGGATGGGCCTTTAGTAAGTTTTCAACAGTCGTTGCCTACAGGTTCCCCGTATAGCATTCTATAAGATACAAGACTATTAAAATCTTATGATCTATCTCCCTAAACAAGAATCCTATAATTCCCAATATTTAATTTGCCAGAGTGTGTTACGAAATTGAAATTTCTTCGATAACATTAAAATATTCCGTTCCATTCAAAGCGTTTTCTTATCAAATCGGGTGGAACAATTTCGTAATTGCAGATTAATTAACAACAATTCCCCCTTCCCTTGAAATTCCAATCTTCAGGAACTTTCGAGTGGACTCGGGAATTTTGAACTTTTTGAGAAAACTTTGTCATTTTGCGTACAAAACATAATTCAATGAATGCTGTTGAATTTGGACGTGACTAAAATTCTATCGGGCTTAATTGAAATAGAATTTGGCATTTCCATTTTGATTTTCGATTTTAGATTAATTAGAATTTTGGGCTCGTTAGGAATTATGGAATTAAACGTTATTATTATATAAATTTTAGATGACCTATTTATTTGATGACGAAATAATTTAAAAACTGACCGTAGAATATATTTTTTTTTTCAATTTGCCTGTTGTCTCAGGAATAAAGTAACTAAATATTTTTCAATAATTTATTTAATGAACACGTTTGTTACAGCATCTAGTCCAAACGCCAGCGCCAAAGCAGCCACAGTCCATATTGAAAGACCCATCGCGTCACAAATACGGGAACCAGTACGGCAGCCCGATATCCACAAGTACTCCACAAAACTCGAGTCAGATCCTCACAGTGCAAAACCTGACGTCTGACGTCCCACAGTACGGAACCATCAAAAAAGAGAACAAGAAACAAAACGTCACCATCGACGAATCATTCAACAAAAGAAGTGAGACACACGTTGTCTAAAAAACTAAGTGACAAGTGACTAAAAAAAAGTGCAAACTGACTAAACAAAATTGTAAAGTGGCTATGAGTGTAAGTGAAGTGTAAATAAGGACTAGATAAAATTGTAGATAGATTTATAATAATTGAATGTGATACATGAACGAACTCTTATTCGACTAGTGTCCGTTTCGTAGATAGTTTTGACAATGTTGCCTAAATTAGTATTTGGGCTAGTCGGGTTGTATTAAAAAAAGTTCGACTGACTTATCAATATCGTAATAGGTAATACGTCCAAACGACATAGGTGAACAAAAAAAATATGATTTTTTTCAATGTCCAATTGTAAAATCATTTTTAGATAATACATTTAGGAGTTAATGTACGATTTTATTAATTTTTCATTTGTTTGAAGGCTGGATCTTTGTTGTTCGACAATTTGTTGTTGATTTATGAAAATGTGCTTAGTGTTTGAGTATGAAGGTCTAAAATTGAATTTACCTTAATCTGATATTGTGTGACAAAAAGCTGTCGCTAATTTTCATTTAGTGATTGTTTTTTTTTTTGCTGTCTTATTTTTTTTCTGATTTTTTCGCAAATTGTCGAACAATTTACTGATATGCGAATCCAAATTATTATTGATTCCATAAAAGGATCTCTTAATTAAGTTTTTAAGATAATTATGATTGTTATAAAAAAATACGATTTTTGAAAACGAGAAAATTATTGTATCGGGAGAAATTTTGAATTTTATCCTGTAGTTTTTTGATTAAATTGTTCTTTAGGAAAATGTTAAAATACATTTTTATTGTTAAAAATGGTTTTTTAAACTTAAAAAGTTGTTCCTGACGGTTTTTCTAATTACTTTGAGGTCATCGGTAAAATTACAATTTTGTATTAATTTTTTAAATATATTTTTATTCATCTCAAAACTTCTCAATTAAATATTAAACTATTATAAAGACCCCATTACGTAATGTGTCAAATATTAAACGACTGTCATTTATGTACTGTAAATTGTAATTTTTTACAAAAAATAACTGTATACATATTTACAGTTTTATTATTATTTTGTAAATGTTTACTCGTAAGTTACTTTTCTCTGCATTTTTACGATGTAAATAAGAATATTAATACTCAAAGCGCGAACTGACAATAAAATAAGTTCAATTAATTTTTAATTTATGCACACCTCGATTATAATTATGTAAATAATATATGTACCTAATTGTATTTTTTTTTTTAATTAATAGCAATTCAGTCCCAAAATTTAATCGGTCATAATACACATGCCAAAGTTTTATTAATTTTAAACTTTAAGTTATTAAGATACTTAATTATTTTCTATTATATTTTTCTTTACATCGAATTTGTAACAATTGCAATGATTTTCATGAAAAAAAAAGATATTTTTTGTTCTCCAATTTTGAGAATCCATCCATTGACAAAATACGATTTTATATTTACAAAAAAAAAAGTTCTATTGTTACATTTCGAATAAAAATAAAAAACCTAATCATATATTTTTTGTTTTATTTTGTTCCTTTTTTTCCTTTGGTCGAAAAAAATCCAATTATTAAAACATATCAAACGAAAATCTTTTTTGATTTTTATTTTTTTCATTGTGAACTGAGAAAGTGCCAAAATAGTTTTCTTTCGCGACTAACTAACCACTTAGATAATAAACATTAGCTGGGTTGACGTCCTTCTATAATTAAGTAAATTTAGTGAAATATTAAAACCGTGCCTTATACTTTTACGCCATTTTGAGAATAAAATATCACTTTAATATTGCCAATTTAGTCATAATGAATATAAAACGAACTTCTAGTCGTAAGTGCATTTATTTAATTCGAATTTTATTAAAATTAAATCATTGTGAATAGAGGCTTTCATTCAAAATCATTTTGGACAAATGAGAAAAAAAAACATTTTAATTTATTTCTGATTTTGTCCTCGTCTTAAAATTTTATAAAAAAAGCCTCTTGTAAAAGATATTTTTCATCATAATTCTGTTGCAAAATATTGCTCAGTTTTTAATGATTTCGTTTAAAAATATGAGCTTGTCATTTAGCGTTAAGAGCTAATCGAATGTTCAAAACATATTGTCAATACGATTAAGATAATTAAATAAAATAATTAATTAATTAAACAAGTCAATGTTAAAAAAAAAACTTCGGTAAATATCGTCGATATAAAAATTATAATTAATGAGATGTGGTTTTGTCTTATCATTTAAATAATCTATTTATTATTATTAAAAATAATATATTATGAAATAAAAATATTAAATTTTTAGTTCAAAGCGACCACATCTTTACAAAAAAATATTTTCTAATAATTTAATATTGTTAAAATAAATACTAATCTTTAAGGTTTCATCAATTTGTTTTCCTTTTTCTTTCAATAAAAGATATATTTTTCTTTATTTATCTTTTATTAAGACAAATTGATGAAACCTGTTACTTCATTTTCAGCGGTCATTGTAATAAGCCCAATCAATAATGGTATAAGGTTGTAAATTGTTCTGTAATTCAAAAAAAAAATGTGACTTTGATATTACGTACTTACATAAAGCTCGTTTGTGTAATCAGCATAAAATTGAAATAAAGCGTATATGTTAAAATTGTTGTTTCAATTGAAAAATCACAGCAACTTATAGTTTCACGAAGTCTTAATATTCGTCCACTTTATTGAGACGTTTTCAATAGAAGATTATAAGATTTTCTTTTTTTATCAAAATAAAAATCGTCTTTGACACAGCTTTTTAACCGTAGTTTTTAATCTTTGGCCTACAGACAATTAATTCTTGTTCTAATATTGACTGATAACTTCTTTGTGGGAGCAAGACAGACTGAGACATTCTGGCAGTCTTCAAGATGTGTTGGAATGCCCTTAGATTTTTTTAAGCTTAACTTTCAACTCGCATCAGAAATGAGGTAATCCGTCAGAGAACCAAAGTCATCGACATAGCCCACCGCATCAGCAAGCTGAAGTGGCAGTGGGCTGGCCATATTAGCCGAAGAACCGATAACCGTTGGGGTAAACGAGTTCTAGAGTGGAGACCACGCCTCGGCAAACGTAGTGTAGGACGTCCTCAGGCACGGTGGAGTGATGACTTGCGCAAGACGGCTGGCAGGAGCTGGATGCGAGAAGCCGAAAATCGATCTCAGTGGCGTGCACTTGGAGAGGCCTATGTCCAGCAGTGGACTGCGATAGGCTGATGATGAACTTTCAACTATCAAATTACAAACATTATTATTTTTTAATCCTTATATCGTGGCGGGTTTTCACAAACATGCAAGTCACATGCACGACACCCAGACTCAGGACAAGCATTTCTTACGCGAGGATCGAACCGGTAACACGTCTTGCCCAATGTATTTACCGTGATGACCTCAACCACTCGGCTATTCATGCAGCGTCTCACATTTTGCAACACGAACATTCTGACAGTACATAAACATACCCGAAAAGCTATTACAAATTTAAAACGAGCTGTGTGCAGTCAACACGGGGTTAGGTCAGGTTGTGAGTGAGAATCATAATTTCAGAAAGCCGAGGGAATTACTCGCGTTAATTCGGAAGTGTAAATCCGTGACTAATATGCTAAATACAGGTCTACCGTCAAATGCAGATCTCTGTGTTGTTTGGTGTGTGGCATAAGCGGGAGCGATTTAATTATTATGTTTATGAAACGGCTCCCGCAGAAAGGAATTTAATCCTGGTGTCGCGTGCACAAGGACATTGAACCTCAAAACATGCATTCGTGGATCACACAAAATACTCGTGGTATTGGCGTGGTAATCTCAACCACTCGGCTATCCGTTATGGCGATTTTTTAATGTCAAGCATTTTTTTTCGTTCCGTTTTTAGATGATTTTATTCCGTGGCGTTTATTGATTGTAAAAAAGCTCAGCCAACTGACGAATACAAATCGAATAGACACAAATTTTCTCCAATGGATCACCAAGATCAAGATTCAGCAACTCTTGTTATAATTATAAACTTAAATCAGTATTATTCAAACGATAAGGTTATCTAAAAAGTGTTATCATTGTCATTATTGATCAAGAAAACAACTCAAAAATGTTAAAAACAAAAAGTCGAAGTCACGATGAATCATTATCAGTATTTGTGGTCAATATCTCTGATAGCGGCTAAAGTTTACTCAGAACTTCAGACAAAAGTTAAAATTTTAATCCCATTTAGTATCAGACATCGTAATGGATTAACTAGGCTTTGTAATCTCGCCCTTTAAGCCTAAATTTAGAGGTATTACTGGAAATTTCATGTTAAAATAGTAGGAACTTAGATCGTTAAGAATCTTCATTTTTTTGATAAAATTAGACTTTCTACTAGTTTTAATTTTTACTTGCCGTTGCTCGCGGCTTTTGTTTGCTTGGGTGTCAGTTATAAATTCAATACAAATAGTATACAATACATATAGTACCGTCTTTGACAAATAGTATGTGTTAATCCAAGTTGACTTTTGGCTATCTCACTTTTTTATTGCAGTTCTTTTAACTGAATATACTGATTTTATTGATTATTTTTTTATTTAACTACAAATAACTGCCATTTAAACCCATAAATAATAATATTTAGTTCATTAGATTTTATTGAAAGTCGCTTATCTGCTTTTATTGTTAAAAAAGCTATTCAATAAAGTCTGTCACTCCCTTCCGCTCATCCCAAAGCGGCATGAAAACTAGAAAAAAAATACTTTAACGTTAATTAGTACCTAAAACCATAACATACTTCGAAACCACACCACACACAACTTACCTCCATCAACTCCAATTACAAAACCAACATAATTTGATCTCGCCACCTCTCACAACTTGGACCGCAGCCAGAAATACGCGTGAGTTTGGTTCCATATTGATATGTTAATAGCAGCGTAGCACACGAAGCGATAGCACCCACCATTTTATATATAGATATATATATCTACAGGCTGTTGTTTTATTTATACCTGAATATACAGGATCGCTCGCTCCTGGCATTTGATTATTGCTATGAATAAATTAGATGTTTTGTGTGAAATTAGGTGTTTAGTTTAAATACAATTTTGTATGCAGTATTCAATTGAAGCTTGTGGCTTAGCTACAACTGCACAAGTTGATTGATCACAGGTTAAGCTACACTTTGATATGTCATGACCTATGTCATAGATTTCCTAAGAGTTGCGGATATTGTGGGTCCCGTTGTCTCAGTTATTTTTTTATAAAATACTGGTAGTCAGCTGCGTCCGGTTAAGGCTAGACTGATGATGACTCCTGAAGTTCAAAGTTTACATCACATCATTGTATCCAAGCTAGCTGTACTACTACTATGGCCTGATAACATCTATAAAAGATGATTAAAGCTGCATCCGTTTCAGGTGGTTTGGCTTTGGCACTTGCGCTGATGGCTAACAAGGCCTATACGGGAGCGACATCGCCGGTCGCAACGTCCGCAGACAAATTGAGTTCCTGGTGACGTAGATCGCGTTTTTTGGAGAGCAGATCGAACCAGGCACTGTCATGCGCGACCACTGCATCAGATAATTTTTTCCTTCAACTATCACGGTCATCAGAGACTTTTTCCCAGATGTTCGGGTCGATTTTAAACGATACCATGTCTGTATGGGGGTAAAAACTACCACTAATCTTCTTAGAGGTTTTGTTGGAGAAATAAAATTTACAATTAAGTTAACCACGCTTGTTATAAATATAAAAAAATTTCAATTTTCAATTTTAAAATGTAAAAACTCTAAAGAGTCAAACGTTTTTTAAAATCTACCAGAGGCGAAATTAAGTAAAACTCTTGGATAAAATGTCTTTTACTCCATCACATTCATCCAAATATCATTGAGATACCGAAAACTACGTGGCTAAATCACAGCAAGCGCGAATACGTAAAAAAACGTCCAATTAAAAAGATATGATATCCAAAAATAAATCAGCATCTATTTACAAATGAAACTACCGCACTATCTTTTATTACACACACTTTTCAATCAGAAAACATCTCGTCAAATCCTTTAAACTGGAAGCAACGACGGGACTTTCTTTACCCATTAACCAGAAATCACAGGCGGAACCACAGGCTAAATCTACTCCAATATATTCTATGGCCGCCAAACTTGGCTAAAAGGAAAACCCTGTACTTCACATTAGTGTATCGGACGGGAACCAAGCTCACTGAAGATGAATATTAAAATTTCGGAATGTAAGTATACTTTTAACTATATTTTTCAAAATGATATGTAAAATAGATTGCTCTCTTGAAGGAACATCAAATACCGAATTCTTGGAAAGTGTGTTAATGAAAATTTGTTGAAAACCTTTTCTTTGATGAGACAGTAATTTCGTTAATTAATAATTCGTGATCAGTTTATTTCAATTATTTTAAAGTGTCAAGCATTTATATGTTTGAGGGATAGAGATGGATCTTTTGAAGGCATGTATATTCGAGTGGTGCAGATCAGATGGCATTTTGTATAAGAAAAATAATTATACGTTCGTCACTTATATGAGGCAAATAGTACACCATTTGCAAATAGCTGTAAAACTAAAAGGTGGTAGTACTTTAAAACACACTACAAAAAGATTTTCGTTCAAAATGTCATTGAAAATAATCTGATGTCTATAGATTTCAGAAAAGGTTTTTTCTAGATTATAAATTGACCTATTTGCTCATCCACTAAACAACCTTGGTAAGTATTGCTTAGTCCTCATAATGCCTTAAATTAAACTATAAATATTAAAGTATTAAAAACACAGGAGATTGTCTAATAGCACCACCGAAAACAATCCACCTCAGCCGCATTCTTATAAGTTTCCTTCCCCTTCGTTTCTCGCTAATATTTATGACGAATAAATCAAGATTAATATAAGATTTATTTATGAACAACAAACAAGTCATTCGTAACCCAAATCTTTATAATAACGCCTCTCAGATTACAGAGTCGGCAGAATTGTTACATGGGTGGTTTCTAAGACGGTTTTCCTTAAGTGGTCTGTCTGAAATCAAATTCTGATTAAAATTGGTAAGAACTAAGTATGTAAAAAGCTGTTTTATGAAATGGTGAGTGCCTTTGATTGACAGCGCCTTCCATCACCTCTCGAAGCAATACTTTTATTTAAATCCGGATTCTGACACATCTAAATGAAGGGCATATTTTTTTTAATCCGTTGAAGTCTAACATTATTGGAAGTGTGGATAAGGTGAAATTCGAGGATTTATAAGTCCACATTTTTTTAAAGTCCAATGAAGAATTCGGGACTAATTAAAGTCGGAAACCTTTTTAAGTCCAGAATATGCCTAACTTCAAATATTGACAAAGTCCAGGACATTGTGAAATCTAGGACTTAATTACGCCCGACGCCCGATTACAAAGCCAAAAATGTTTACCACTGCAACGGCATTTGGCTGGATTTTCAGAGTCAAATATCCTCTGTATTTCTTCTGGTCCTTCCCTACTACCTCAGGAATATTTATCAAAATATTATTTGAAACCAATAAAATATGATTCCAGTACGGCAGGGCTTCGCATCCAATAATCGTTTGCTACCCTCTGCCCATTCCTCCCTACCTATATTTGATGAAATACTGTTACCGTCAGCAAAAAAAAATATATCTTTTGTCACTTTTTTTACTGTCCGTCAGAAAGGTAAGAGTTGATTAAACCTGTATGTAGTAATAACGTGATTTTTGTCCATTTCAAGGTCTGCGAAAAATCAGCATTTTTGATTTTTCTAAAAATGCTTTGAAAGCTAAAAATGCTGGAATCAGTAAAGAAACTAAACTTTTGAGATTTTCTTTCTTTCATATCGGAGGCCTTTCAGGTGCGTTGCTTTTTTTTTCATTTTATGTTACCTACATAATGTTACGAAATATTATTTGAGCAACAAAAACATACAACCTACTTCAAATGAAAACTACTCAACTAAACAAGATGAAATTTTTATTAAACTAAATGACAGCAATTCTACGTTAAATGAATTAACAAGATCGGTTCAACCAGTCCGAAGTTCTGCAAACAATGAAGTCGGTTGAAAAAAGGTTTTTATAGAGCTTCTCTGATTCCTCTGCGGGATATTTTATCTTTCTAACTTTTAGGTATACCTTTCGTATTTCTAGCCACAAGAAAATGGGAAATAGTACTAGGCAATACAATAGTACACTGATTCCTAATGATGTTTGTTTGATCAAGTCAAAAATGTTTTAGAAAGCAAAAAAATACGATAAAAATTTTTCATTACCCAATATTCGTACTAACATTTCGGCATTTTAAACCCTATTTTCACGTGCATAATGATCATTTCAAGCTTTCACAATAATTACGAACAAACGTTGTAATAAATATGACACATCGTTCATAAACGTTAATCATATGACATTTGGATGGTAAATAGATGGAATCGTATTTAGCGTGATTTTGGCCCCATTTGAAGTATCAGGAAATTAATATAGCTTGTTGATGTTTGATTTAATAACGCATTTGTGAGCCAGTTTAGATAGAAAATGAATTATTTTAATACGTATATTTTATGTTAAAATTGTCATTTTTGGAGGTCATTACCAGTATAAGTGCGGAAATTAGTCAAATATTTTCAATTTCATCTGATTTATAGTTACTTAAATGGTTTTGTTTATTTTAATGAATATTTGGTTCTTTCACTCAGGGTTATGAAATGAAATCATTTATTCTGTAAGTAGGATATATTATCACTTTTACAAGTCTTTTTTTTGAGAACGCTGGAGTCGACATTTCGTATCTGACTACCCTGAGAAGAAACGTCGAAACAAACTCAGGGGTCACAGTCTTTTTTGAAGTCCAGACAATTTAAAACAGGTTACAATTTACTTATTTGCTTTTTTTATAAAAAAAACCTCCTTTTGTTTGCTGAAATTTAAATCCCACCAAAAACATTAAATGTAAAAAAATGCCAAGTCTCTCGATGCAGTCTTTCCATCGTAAAAAGTTTTGAGATCTCATAGAAGCCAAGTCCTATTCAAAATATTTTGTAGTTATAAATCAACATTTAGTAATTGTATCAATAGTTTTCTTTATATTATAATTATAGTGACTTGGCAATGAGCACAAGAAGAAACAAATAAAACGGCATATTTGTAGGAGTTGAAAGTTACACACACCGCATGCGTAAACATTAATATCACAAAATTAATTTTCTTTTGGTTTATCCGTGTCGTCCCAACCGAATTTCGGCAACGGCAGTCAGTCTTAGTGTACTCTCGATTCATTTACTTTCATAAAGCGATGGCCCGTAAGGTATTCTTAATTATTGTATTGGAGCATGTAGTCGGTAGTGACCATCATGATTCACACATAACAAATAATCTGATCACTGGTCTCGTCAGTAACATTTGCACATAATTCCAGGCATCAAGCAGCTTTTAATTTGTGCTCATTGCCAAGTCACTATAATTATAATATAAAGAAAACTATTGATACAATTACTAAATGTTGATTTATAACTACAAAATATTTTGAATAGGACTTGGCTTCTATGAGATCTCAAAACTTTTTACGATGGAAAGACTGCATCGAGAGACTTGGCATTTTTTTACATTTAATGTTTTTGGTGGGATCTCATTTATTTTTTGTAAGTGTATTTCTTTCTTTTTTTTTAGGTGTCATAATTTCTAGGACTTCAGCTACTGCTTTGCTTAGAACCCATTCTCTATCTCTATCTCTTTTGTTTCTTCTCTGAGACTTCGTTACTTCTAATGTAAACAAGCTTAAACTTATATATATATGCATATATATATCTACTAACTTACAAACTATAGCTAAACTAAACTAAATAACACGTAAAGTTCTCCGAATATCAATTATCACTACAATATTTTTTAGTTTCGAAATGGTTTTTCATAGACAGGTGGCGCTATCAAATGAAAATTATCGAATTATTCTGAAGTACTACTTAGACTGCGCTTTGTAATGAAACCATAGCGCGATTCAGACACGTACAACGCCATCTATCGAGCGCGCATACAATATTTATCGCAATACAATGGAGTTTTAGCTTTATTAATTTAATGAATTATGAATTTTATGTATTAATTTGTATTAATGATAGTCTGTGTATTACATTTATATTATTCTTTTCTATTCTATGTATGTATTCATCCAATTGAATAGGTACTTAAACAACGAACAAAGTTAACAATGCAGTCAAAATCCATACATAATGTTCTTGCCAAACCGCAAACATAAAATTGTTTTCTATGGCATATTATTTTTTAATGTTTTTATAATTTTTCCTTTATATGTGGCTAAGGACCTATCTTGGTGCAAAATTTGAAGTTTCTAAGTCTGCTAGAAGTACCTTAGATTTTTGATGATCTGTCAGTGAGTCAGTGAGTGACAAAATGGTGTAACTTTGATCGACCGTAACTCCTAAACCATTAATTCAATTGGCATGTAATTTCGAACTTAAGCTTGTTCTAATGCCTACTATTATTCCCCGAAAAGCTAAACTCCTAGCTTTGTCCACGTCGAAGATACAGGGGGGGCGAAACAGCCGCGAATCGCTTCGAGAAAAGATGGTACGGCCGTGCCCGTTTTGCTCGAGACTTGGCAGGGGCACTGCCGTGCCCTCAGATTCAGCTGAATGAAAAATCTATAAATTAAATTGTATTTAAATCCGTACTAATATTCCAGGATTCTATGGTCTGCTTATCCCGTAAACATGATATATATTTACGGTAGCAAAAGGCCAAAAAATAATCCTTGTCTGGCCTTTCACAAACATTCAAGTCACAGGCACAAATACACCCAAACTCAGAACAAGCATTCGTGGAACACACAAACGCTTGTCCTTCTCAATCACTCATCTATCACACCTATAAAAAAATACAAAAAAAAACATATGTCGATTCTTTTTTCAGACCCTACCGAAAAGCTTAGTTTAGATTCCGTCACAAGTTCTTTATGTGAAACAATATACGGGACCCTGCGGAGGTCAGCTCTTTACAACCCGTATGTTCGATAAACGGAAATATTTTTGGGCGTACCTCATTACAAAGCTTATTTTGTGACCTTATCTTTTTGTGGCCTCATTAGGTATGTATGATTCTTGTTGGATTTTGACCTTATAGTTTATTGGTTAGTTTGGTTACGTGTGTGATTTGAAGTTTTTGGAAATGTTCAGATTGTGTTAATGTTTTTACAATTAGTTAAAGTGCTTGATCCTGATCAGTTTCGTCTTTTGCAAAAATCAAGTTAATAAATGAATAGCTGATCAAATCTGACAACAATTTTCAACTTTGTTTTTTTTTTTAGTTTTCTTCTGAAAGCGGCACCAGAAATATATCTGGGAAAAAACCAACTGTCTAACTATCACGATTTGTGAGATATAGCTTAGTGACAGACGGACGGACAGATGGACAAACAGCGGAGTAATAATACTCCATTTTTACTTTTTGGATATGTGACCCTAAACACAGCCTTTCCATACACATTAGCCATCAGCTCATCAATCTAGTAAGGGGAAAACCATTTTTAAAAAATTTACATTTTATCCAAGCTACTACCAACATACAACCTTATAGGCATTCGTATTTGCGCCTGACAGTGCCTTAAGAAGGTTGTATTATAATTATAAAAGAAACTTCAACAATACAACGAAAAATAATTACGTATAAGGACTTTCAATTACATAAAAATTGAAAGGGACCCCAAAATAGCTGGCAAATGACCTCTTGAAACGAGTCCAGGGGTCTTTAAAAGCGTATATAATGAAACTTGGGATTTCCTTTAGAACCCGCTATGGGGTTTTGAAAATCTCATTGAAATACTTTTTAACAAATTAATTGATTTTCGTACCTTTAGAGGTGTTTTTGATGTCATTAAGAAGAAGTGTAATGATTGATTTGTATGGATGTTCATCAATATACAAACGTGCTACAGGTTTATAATCTTTATAAATTAAATTAACTGATTTTATTACAAAAGTCTCTAACTATTTATATTGACTGCACGGATAGCCGATCGGTTGAGTCAAACGCCATACTCACTGCGCGCGACGTGTCGCGGGCTCGATCCCCGTGTAGCACAAGCGTTTTGACTCGGGGTGCTTTTATGCATATGACTTGATTGTTTATGAAAACCCCCGGCAACAGACGCTTTTTTATTAAAAACTCAAAATTATTTTTCCACCTATAAAACTGCTTGTTGCCATTAAATCTTTACAGTAAGTACATACACTAGCTTTAAAGTATGTTAACACTATATGACACTCAAAATGGTATGAATACGGACACGATTTGATCCCTAACTTTGTGAACACCCCGCGGTCATACATGTCTTCCGAAATATCTGAATGTTAACTAGCTTGGGAAGATACCTCAGTATAATTATATCCTTTATATAAAGACTTAAAAAGGCTGTTTAGGAAGATCTAGTTTGATTGGCCTGTTGGTCTAGTGGTGAGTGACCCTGACTGCTATGCCGGAGGTCATGGGTTCGATTCCCACCCAGGACAAATGTTTGTGTGATGAGCACGATCATTTGTTCTGTGTTTGGGTGTAATTTATTTAGTTTATGTATGTATTTAGAAATATATAAGTATGTCTATCAGTTGTCTAGTACTCATAATAAAAGCATTGCTTAGTTTGAGACTAGATGGCGTTGTGTGAAAGTTGTAAATATTAGAATATTAAAAAAAATACATTAAAGCAGGGTTGCGTACATATAAGCTAAAGAAGAAAACAAATTTGCAACAAAAAATAGACGCGATACTCAGCCGTACAAGTAGAATATATGTATAAAAAATGCAAACAAGTAGTCACTGATCAAATTTTTAACGGTATGATAAATTACTTAATTTCGATTTTATTTTATAATTTGATGTAATACCGGCAATATAAATACATAACCCATAAAATAAATTATCTATCTAGCTATCAAGGTTCATGATAAGAGCAAGATATGGTATTAGCAATAAGGTTTCATTTTGAAAGTCTGACAACCAGTCTAGGGGATATCGTGGCCGCAACTGAGTTGAGGAGATCAGATAGGCAGTCGCTCCTTGTAAAACACTGGTACTTTGCTGAATCCGGTTAGACTAGAAGCTGACCCTAACATAGTTAGGAAAAGGCTAGGATGATGATTTTAATTTAACCATTTGGCTTCTACGAAACCGCGAATCAGATAATATTAATCGTATTACAGCAAACTTTGACATCAGCCTTTTAAACCAGCAAAAAACCAGTATATTGAATTGAAAACAGCTTTTTTGTGTAATAAAATTAATAGCAGAATTCGTTTATCCGGGGGCCTCGACAGTACTCGTAAAATTTAATTGCTCCATATAAAAATACAGTTAAAAGTGAACGCAGTTACTGTACGACCGAGTTAATATAACATACATCACGGCTTTATTTATAGATGGGGGTAGCCAGAGATATTGATGGTCTAAGCTGTTTCATCTATTTATTGAATTGTACTTTTTTATTCATGAAGAATGGAAAATAGCGGGTTTAATGTCTAAAGTATTAGGGTGATACTAAGATTACAAAAAGAAGGTGCATACCTAATGGTGATTTAGACTCCCGATATTATAGAAAAAGAAAACCGGAAAAAATGGTCATCTATCCAATTTATTGATTTAATTCACCGATTTTTTTTTATTAGAAAAGAAAACGACTCCTTCATTAAGGAACTTAATCCTTGTTTCGAGAGGGTTTCAAAATCATATAATACACATGCACAAAGACACCCAGACTCAGAACAAGCATTCGTGGATCACACAAACGCTTGTCCTTGATCAATCCCACGACACATCGCGCACATTGGATTTGGCGTGATAACCCCTGAGTCTCGGCGCTAACGCCCGCCTATTTTAAACTGATATTTTAAAATAAATATACTTTAGAGTCCTTCGCAGGGCTTTGTTCACTCATTAAACATGTTAAATGGCGTCCGGAGGGCACAAGACGACGATTGTGCTCACGGTGGAAGTAAGTAACAGAATTAATTTGTACAGATACAGTCGGTTAGTAGGGACGGTGTTATGTGATGTGAGACAAGAAAATAAAAGTATTTTTTTTTGTCCTCGTGAGGAGGCTTGTGGTTCGCGATCTGATAAATATTACAGTTCTTTCTTTAATACAAAATAAATACATTTACAGTTAGAAAAAAAAATATTGTGTTTGATTTTCAAAACAATGTACTATAATTAAAAGCCTACTTTTAATTTTCGTGTATCGAGTTATGTGTGTTGCTGTTTAACTATGTCGGATAATTCGAAAAACGTTTGAAGCTGACCTATCATATCAATTAAGTGATAACGATTAAAAATAAACAACATTAATTTTAAAACATATCGGAAGGGTTATAAAACAGTTAATGCCTATTTAACCACATAACCTAACAATACAAAACTACTTTACACGAATCCAATTCACAGACAAGCGCCATCCAAAAAAACAAAAAACAATGATTAATTAATAAAATACCTCGATACAGCATAACACCATCCATTAGAAAGCTCATCAAGCTTGCAAGAAAATATCATTAACGTTAGTAGCGAGTTGGAAAAGAGGCTTCCGCGCCATTACGCCCTGCATTGCCGATCATAATTATATATTCCTTTTCCGGCAAGCAATGTAAACGAAAACTTATTATAACACCTTAACTTCCATACTGGTGTGTCATACATGGAATGTAATAAAAAATCTAAGACCCACGTTTTAAAAATGTCCATTCATATTTTATCAAAGTCGGTTTAGCCGGTTCTATAGTTGCAAATTGCATTGGCATCGGGTTCGAAGCTACCCTGAAAATTTCAGCCTGCTAGCTTATCGGGAAGTGCCTCAAAGTGCCTATCGAGAGTTGCACAAATCTAACCGGAACGACAAACAAACGAACAAGAAAGTGAGTGTATATAAACGTGGGAAAAAAATTGATAGTGTTGCTATGAACGCGTGCCTCTATTAGGAGATGAAGAACAACCTTTTTAGCCTCACCTTTTCTGGGATTCTTTGGCAGGCAAGGCCTTAAACCAAATCCCTGCAAGAATACACTGTGCTCTCTTCAAATTGAAAATTTTAATTTTTTTTTACAACTAAGTTGACTAATTTTTATAGTCAAAATCGAACAAACGTTTAACACTTATGATTATTGCGGTTTTGGAGAAAATTATGACCGCGTGGATGTAAAATCTTTTATTTATTTGGCCAGTCGTTGTGTTGAAGAGTCTTACGATACGGAAGTTTGCCTTTCTCCGTGTATTAATCAATTATTGTATGCCTATTAGGCAGGACATATTGATGCTCGAATATATTGTTAAGATTTGTACCTTACATAGTACAACAACAATACAATACAATACAATGACTTTGAATTTGACTTTTTTTAAACGGATAGCCGAGTGGTTGAAGTCATGACGCCAAACCCACTAGACGCGACGTGTCACGGGTTCGGTCCCCGCGGAGGACAAGCGTTTGTGTGATTCACCACCAATGCTTGTTGTGAGTCTTTTTTTGTCATTGTGCATGTGATTTGTATGTTTTTGAAACCCCCCACGACACAATGAGTAAATTCCTTGGTGCGGGAGTCGTTTTAAAAAAGCATGAACTTGTATCCCAATTGGATGTTATGTTAAGCATTCCTTAGTAAAAAGTAATCGTTATAAAATGGCAGTTTCCTTAACTTTTCTTTCTTTGTTTCTTACCTTCGGTCTAAGATCATTTATTTTTATGGGGTAAGCAGAATTTCAATTTCGTGGTCTGTTTCTTAGTTATTTGTAATGAGCTAATATAAAAAAGAATTATGCAATAATGTTTTTTACTTACCAGAGTTTTCGGTTTTAATAGAATCCAGAATTATTAGTTAGACAGGTGCCTATTTGTTAACATACCTATAATGCTACGAATGTCAAGTTTACCACACTACGTATGTTGAGTCCACTTTGCTACGAACGGAAAATCAACATTGCTACGAAAGTCGAGGCGGCTGTTAAAAAATCTGTGTAAACTTTGCTACAAATATTAAATCGATATGGCTACGAACGCCAAGTCAACTTGAGCTGCGATCCTGACAACATTGCTACGAACGTAACTTCGAACTTGCTACGAAAGTCGAGTCGACCATGCAGCGAATGTCATTTTGAGCGTCAAATCCAGTATTAGTAGATACCGATGCCGAAAGAATATATTTAAAAATACAGGTCACCGTAATGATACTCTTTTAATAACAATTTGAGGGTTTTTGTATTGTAACACGGTACACGTATTGTTAAAGGAAACTCAACATATATCTATTTTTGAACATAAAATAGTTGAAACTCAGCGTTCCATACAATAAGGCTTAAGAAAAAAAACAGCCTAAAATATAGCCTTTTGTCAGAAAGACGCACAAGCAAACAGACTACAACTTTGCCAAAAAAAAAGACGAAATTCATGCTTGCATGATACTCAAAATTGAAAAAGGTTAATCAAATGCACACAAAATCATATTTATAAGTTTTCTAAAAACATAGTTTCCAAACTTCTCAGAAATACATAATATAACATTTTAACACCAGAACAAATATGACTCATCATTAAGATGTTTTATCCGACAACTTTACCGAAAACGTTTATAATCAAAAATTTTAAACTATTCTTTAATTCGTGTGCCGGTTCACCTCTAGAATTTAAAGGGTCAATAAAGTTTAACCGTTCGAAAAACGATGAGGCCTGGTGTAATCGGGTAGAATATCAGTTAGTACTGCACTCGAGGCAGTGACCCCACTCCTGTATATGACTTATTTGGGAATAGATTTAGGGGTACAAGTGACCTTTATAAGGTTTCTTGTAGGTTTAAAGTGCCTTTAAAATAAGGAGGTGTGTTGTATTGTAGATGAGTTTGATTTGTTTGAGATCTTCAGCATAATTGTTAAGACTGAGATGTAGTAATTGATACTATCACTTGAGAATCCCATTTTTCACCATCGATTTTATCATTCATTTGGTCACCCATCGAATAATTCATGTCCATACCAAGCGTTGCTTAACCAACTTTATTTAACCTCATGATAGACGGGCGTAAAGACATCGTTGACTGTGTAATAAGGTTAATTTTAACGTGCCAGTGTATGTGTATTTAAAACACACTTGGATTCAATACTGTACCATATCTATACTAATCTATACTAATATATAAAGCTGTAGTATTTGTTTGTTTGTTTGTTTAAACGCGTTAATCTCAGGAACTACTGGTCCAAATTGAAAAATTCATTTTGTGTTGAATAGACCATTAATCGAGGAAGGCTTTAGGCTATAAACCATCACGCTACGACTAATAGGAGCGAAGATACAATGGAAAATGTGAAAAAACAGGGCAGGTATAAATCATAACATATATCTTCTACCCACGGGGACGAAGTCGCGGGCAACAGCTAGTATGTTATAACATAAAATTCTTCTTCACAAAATCAGCAAATAAAACAAGCTAAAGAGCAAATAATCCAATTTACCTTGCCAACAACGTATCACGCCATATATCACGATGATCATAAATGTCGAACATTGCCAAAAATCTTACACCTCGCCGTTAAGAATCCAATGGGATATCATTGAAGTGCACTTAGAGCAACGGGAGGTGACACGGAACAGAAGAGTGGAAGGAAGTGGTGATTAAGCTATGAGTGGCACTATTAGGAGGTGGCGATAAACATCAAACGAAGTAAAAGAGAGGCGTTATTTGTGGCTTCACGTTTTAATTCTCATGAACTATGTATATGATGTAGTTGTTTGACGAGTCTTGACATGTCTATGACGATGACGATGTAGTATTGGGTAGGCCCAATGTTTTAATAGTTTATGTATGACTAATTGTTGCCCGCGAGCCCGCCCACTGCAAATCGAACATAAAATCGGGATAAGAAATATATTTTGTGTTAATCTTGGTTGTAAACTATGTGTGTACCAAGTTTCATCTAAATCCGTTCAGTAGGTTTTTCGTGAGAGAGGAACAAAAATCCATGCATAAAAAAATTCGCGATTATAATTTATAATGTTCATAGGATAAATAGTAGTGAAAAACAGACAACATATGAATAATTTTGACGACGTTGGTTCCAACAGTGGAACTTTCAACTGCTCTTATGATCCGTGCGAGTTACCGATATTCAATTTTATGAGGATTTAGCTAAACGTATAGATAATATCTCCGATATTCTCTTTAGTTTTATGTGGTCAGATACTGTAAAGCCATTGATCCTTCATATTATGGTGGGTAAAATTGATGGGAAAATAGAGTCAATATTTTTGCATTTATAATTTTGGATGCAGTTTTTATTAATAATACTTAAAAGGGCAATAGTTAAAAAAATTGTCAGGTGTCTTTCCTTATGAACATTTTCTTCACTGATTATAGCAAGTGATAGTTACTTTATAATAGCACAAGAATTTGTAAAGACATTCGAATTGCCGGCATTTGCTTGTTTAGAAACTTGGGGGAGGTTTATCTCCAGCAGTGGAGCTCGATAGGCTGAGTTGATTGATTCGAACCTACAACCTCTGATTTGGCAGTCCAACGATCAAATCACAACTCTATAATTCCTAATATTCATCACTAATTTAGGTGACCATCTTTGTCATAACGAGTTCCGCCGTGTTTCGGAAAGCACGTTAAATTGTGGGTCCCGGCTGCTTGATAGTAGTTACAGATAGTCAGAAACTTGAAAGTCTGACAACCAGTCTAACCAAGAGGTATCGTGTTGCCCAGGCAGCTGGGTTGAGGAGGTTAGACAGGCAGTCGCTCCTTGTACAACACTGGTACTTAGCTGAATCCGGTTAGACTGGAAGCCAATCCCTACATAGTTGGGAAAAGGCTAGGCCAATGGGAGGTAGTTATGCAAACTAGAACCAACCCACACTTTGAGTGAAATTGAGTTATATATGTAGATAGGCTGTTTATGATGTATTACATCATCTCAAAAAAATCCTGGCTGAAATAGCAAGCCACAAAGCAAAAAAAGGAGCCGTTTAAGGTACCAACCCGAGTTTGAATAACATTTTATACGCAAAACGGAACGCACCTTTAAAACAAAAACCTGATTATCTCAAAACTGATATGTTGTGGGTTGGTTCTAGTTTGCATAACTACGTCCAATAATGAATTGAATAAGAAAAAATTAATAATTAGAATTAGAAACACAAATGTATGAAAAAGTAAAATAAATAGAGTCTCTTACAAACTCACATTTCAGAATTTATTATTTTAAGATCTTACCAAACTATAAGACTTAGTGTGTGTGGCAAATGGCAACCATTAGTTGCCAGACGTGGCGTTCAAAACAATTAAATGCCATTGCTGAAAATAACTGCAGATCTATTAGTTGTTAGTGAAAGTTTACTATCAAGAATAAGATGCTAAACGGCTCTTGTTTTTTTATATAAAACATATGACTTTGTGTGGGTTTTAATTAACTGCATGGATAGTTGACGTAGCGCGGGTTCAATACTCGCATTCGTATGCCTTTGTGATTTTGTTCCCCAGGAAAATTAGATCTTAAAGGATATCTAGACATGTAACTTAAGGTTCTGAAGCGCCTGGGTAGATTTAATATCATGTGCATACAATAGTGTATTAAGTTTTAGCTAATATGGCTTGGGCTCCCACAGTTGCCAATTAATTATAGGTTAACCAGAATTTCCATAGAATAGTGATCTTTAAAAAACTGGAAAAAAGATACACTTTGATTTTATACCTCAAGCATTCAAAAAAATATTTCTATATTATAAACATTCGTTTTGATTTTGCTAATAATAAAAAGTATCTTCGAGTTTAATGTCCCAGTAAATAAGAAAACCGTTAGATAAATAGTAGAGGGAAGGAAAACAAGTAAATACTTTAACAAACCCATTACTTACAAAAAATACAATACAAAGACACCGCCCAACAGAGAATGATCTCTATCTCACAAAGCAGTAACACAACAGAAGGCCCAGAAAGACTGCTGCTTGCAAAATCCTACTAACATTGAAAACTCAAAAGTCAATATCTGTACGCAAAACTTGGCTTACAAATATTTTATAACGTGTATTATCTCATAGGATAGAGACCTAGTAATGCAATACATTTAAGTCATCTTGATTTCTAAGAAAAGAAATACAAAATGTGTTGGTGGGGTGTGTGCCTATAGATAATACTGATTTAAAATAATTAAAATAGTACACATAAAAGACATAGAACAGCCTTTCTATTTTTCCTTTCATAAAACAGTTCTGCATCCACTTTGGATTGTTCATATCAGTTCCTTCATAGAGCAGGGGTGGGCGGCCCCTGGTAGATAAACCAGCACATTTTAGGTTAAAGGCTCGACAAGGGCTCTGCATTGTAGACCTGTATCCTTGCGTAGACCTTTGAAAATGACCCGATCTCCTCGCATAGAGTTATCCCGTGTAAGAAAATAGATGGTTATGCAAGTATTTATCACGATAATTGCGCAAAAAGGTGTTCGTACCAACTTCCGTTTACACAACAGAATAAACCATATCGTTAAATTTTGACTATCTAGCTTTCACAGTCATACGAATAGACAGCGAAACGTTTTTATCCTTTGGGCAGGGACCCCCAAAACACAAAATTCGTTGCTACATAATTACCTAGCATCAAATCACTTAACCTTCTGCTCAACCCCCACAGCGCCCTATTATACGTTCTTTATATCGGCATCGGGGTCAACTCGACCTTCCTAAGAATACAGTACTGAAAGCAAAGTTCCAGTTATCCTTTGTCGACCACAATATCCTGAGGAAGTTCAATCAACAGTTTGTTCTACCTTAGCAGCTATTTCCTGTTACTCATAGTTTAGTTTGACCCCGTAGCACGATATATTAAAGGAACATTATCGCTGTTGTCGAAGAGAGATGGCGCGCTATAGAATGTAGAGCGCTGTCCCTCTTACACGTAACGATAGTTTTAGATTGAGTGATGGTGGTAGAGGTGGTAATTGATAAAATGGATTTAGGATGCGGGTTCCTTTATGCGTTTATGGGTATAAGATGGGATTCTAATTTGAGATCTTGATGTTTTATTGCTGCTGTTCGGTGGAGTTTGTATCACTGTTTCTTTTCACAAGAATCTGCTTTTCGCTGAAGCAGTAGTAGCTAAGCTGCAACTGCTGGAAAAAGTAGATCGATTACAGGTTAATCTACGCTTCCATCGCACATGCAAGTTTGACCGTCTATATCATAACTTTCCTTGTTCCGAGTTGATGCGTGTTTTGGGAGAAACGTTAAATTGTGGGTCCTGGCTGTTATAAACACATCTTCGACAGTAGTAACAGGTAGTCAGAAGATAGAAAGTCTGACAACCAGTCTAACTGAGGTGTATCATGTTGCCCAGGTAACTGGGTTGTGGAGGTCAGACAGGCAGTACCAGTTTAAAACACTGGTACTTAGATGAATCCGGTTATACTAGAAGCTGACACCAACATAGTTTGGAAAAAGACTAGGATTATGATGAGATACTGAAGAAGCGCTGACGAAAAAGATATTTTTCGGGTATTTTTACAGGTACCTATATTTTCCGTTGAGCATATCTGCTATTTAGTGAAGTAATTATTTATTCTCGTTCCATATTTGCACGAATGAAGATTTTTCAGTAAACTCATAAAAACTGAACTACTGGTGCACTTTTCTAGCAGCACACCAAAACACCAATCCATTTCCAAACCCCACTGAGGGTAGCTTAACCTAAAATTAGTAATAAATAACATGCAATACCAATCCGGTTTCGACCGCAATGAGCCGTATATTACACAATAGTGCCACAGTGACGGCTAGTAATTATTATCGCGGGTTTTAGCTATTTGTTAATCATTGTTGTATTAGCTCTCATTAACCTTCCAATGTTAATTGTGTGGTTTTCTATATGTTCATTGACCATTTGACTAGGTATTTAAATAGGTAACAAGCTGGTATTGTGGTTAAGATGACTTCCGTAGTTCAGTTATGAGTTCAATATTTAACGCGACGCTTGAACTCTTTTTAGGTTTACGAAACCAACGCGAACGGGTTAAAACGAAAGACCATTTTAGATCCGTCATCGGTCTGTACTCAATTGCGTAAAGCAATAATTGTTACGGTCATAAATTTGTTGGCGGATGAACAACGTACCTATTAGAAGGGATTTTAGATAAAAGAAATGCTTTTTCGTACGGACGCCTCTGTTTCGCAAGTTCTCACTTGCATTTGGATGTTTTAAGCATAAATTTCGAATTGCCGTTTTTTTTAAAAAACATATTCTATTGGTATTCATCAAAGCACTAAATATAATAAACTAAAAAGTCAAAATCTTGTCTTTTGATTCGTCACTCAAACAAAATAAAACTGTATTCCATCAGCGATTCAATCATTGCCAGTTAAAAATGTATCTTGTGGGGATGGAATAGGATGCTTTATATCCCAAAATGTGTTTTTAAACGCAAACACAGTATCCACCTTCGTACCATCAATCTTGCAATTGTAGGGAGCTTAGTGGGTGAGTCTTGGAGCCAAGTCGTGGCTTCAGGCTAATCTCCTGCATAACAACTAATGGTATTAACTACAAATTGACCTATCTAGGTGCTTCTGATTATAATTTGACTAGGTAACAGTGAAATTGGCAAATAATGCAGTACGTGTGTTTGTGACTAAATTCCTCCTAAACGGTTTGACTGATTTTAGTGCGTTTGCGTGCGTTTTGTGGCGCCCTGAGTGGATTAGTCTAATGTTCGCCGGGGTCAGATAGTTGTATAATTAATCTCAAAATCTGGTTTATTATAGGCAAATAAATTACTATTTGTATTTATAAACCCCAAAAACCTGACCCAAAAAAGTTAAAGCATTATTGTCTTACCAGCTAGTAGGTTTAAGTCATTTCTGGTAACAGAAGAACGGACAGTAAAAAAAACAGCGGAGCCTTAGCAATAGGCTTCCTTAAAAGGTCGTCGAGAAGATCAAACCTGTCAAAATTAAAAGTAAAATATGTTTTCGAAGCTTCCTTCAATAACCACACCCTTTATTTCAAACTGTTTAGTTTTGACATCACAATTTTCTGACCTACAAACACGCAAATTATATAAAAGATCACACAAGTACTGACTCAAAATAACATACCACGACAACAAAAAACACAACAACACACCCTAATAAAACCAAAAAAAAATCTCAACTTGACGAAACTGAAACAAGTCTTCAAGAAAATATACTTTGCGAGAGTTCTATTAACTAAAGGACGTCATCTGCCCCAAAACTTCGGGAAAAAAGTGTCACTTGACAAAGTATTTATCTAAGAAAAAAACTATCAAAAACTCCCTTAGATATTTACGTAGACTTTCCAGAAAGTCTCTCTGTAAAGTTTTGATTGACATCCAAGGTGAGATTTATTTATTAGACAAACTGTGGGTAGAAGTGAAATGTTTTTAAAAGACGGCTTGAAATCAATGTGCCTTTTTGCTTTCAATGTTAAGTGCCTATCTTGTAAATTTTGTGAGTTATTTTAACACTTTTTTGTAGTTATATTAATTCTTTTTAGCTTTGCTTTTCTGACTTTTGGATATTAATTATGGATGTGAAACGGTCGATAGATTCATTCCTTGGTCGTCAACGTGGTTAGGCTAACAGCATCCTGAAAAGTGTGGACAGGGTAAGGTATTAACCTACACAACACATGCACGCAATGAACTGATGTTTGTAATTAATGCAATTTTTATTTTTGATGGTATTTGTTGGTTTTCTTCTAAATAAAAAAATGAAACTTTGATATTATATAATAAACATGTTAAGGTTCTGTATACCTAACCTTATATGTCTCTTTTTGAAATATAACTTTTAGAAGATTGAATTTTTATGCAAAAATCAAAATAGTATTTGAGGATTCTTTTGGAAACTTCTGTAACCCAGGATCAAAAATGAAACCAACCACTGAAACTGTTAAGCTCGGAGTGTCCCAAGGAAACGATTGAACGTTTTGGCACACGCAACGAAATTAATCAGAAATAGTATAAAGGGGGATGAAAAAAAAAACTATAGCTTATTTTTTCGTACTCTTCCTTTTACTATTTCTGATTAATAGTTGGGGTCTATTATGATTTTCTTATTTTTAAATAATACTGTTCAAATGCGAGTAGACTTCATAAAGTCTTATGATGCTAGGCCTATCGACTGGAATGACTTCATTTTTAAGACGGACTCAGCACACTGAGGAAACTGTTGCTCAACTTCCTTGTTTATTATATATTTTTATTATTGAAAAAACAAAATACATCATACATGAGACATTCGACTGTCTATGTAACTATAACGGTTCATAGGTTACAGCCTGGTGACAGACGCATGGATGGACAGATAGATGAACAGAAAGCAGAGCCTGAGTGATAAATATAGGCAGGCACTGGTTACTTTTAAGGTTTCTTACCCAAAGGGTAAAAACAGGACCCTTCAAAACAACCAGTGACTATTCACCGCCACTTTCACATCATCATTGGCCTAGCTTTTTCCCAACTATGTTGGGGTCGGCTACCAGTCCAACCGGTTTCAGCTGAGTACCAGTGTTTTACAAGGAGCGACTGCCTATTTGACCTCCTCAACCCAGTTACCTGGGCAACACGATACCCCTTGGTTAGACTGGCTGTCAGACTTTTCAAGCTTCTGACTACCTGTAACGACTGTCAAAGATGTAGGAATAACAGCCGGGGCCCACAATTTAACGTGCCTTCCGAAACACGGACCGCCACTTTCACATATATTATAATATAGGTTTATGCATTTACAAACAGACCTTCATACTACAGAAATTTTCCGTCATACCAAACTGTTTACTGAAAGTCAGTGGCCATGAATGTCAATTTGGTTTTATTTTGCGGCCACAGTCAGCTGACAGGCAGTCGGTTGGCTGCGACGTAACAAACAAGTCTAGTGCGAGTTGCAACATGTCGCGAGCTGTTTAGTCCGCATACAATATTTAGGGTTGACACAATGCCATTGGAAAATAAATTAAAATATTTTATAGAATTCGGCAATGCTTGGAACCAAGTGCTGTTGATGACTGATAAAAAAAGTGAATTGTAGACGAGGTACTTGATCATCTTGCTAAGATACTTCACGTAAAAATCAGTCTGAAGCAAGTCAGATGATGCATCATCTTTTAAAATTTATATCAGGGGAAGAGACTGGCAGGCAGACAAACAAATACCGAAGTCTTATAGTAACAGAGTTCTGATTTTAACCCTTTTAGTACGAAATCATTAAAATGGGCTAAGTACCTAGTTCCGCATCCCAAGATACGGAAACCAATCAAATTACTTGGAACTTTTGCTAAGCTTCGCTGGGTTAAATTTCAGCCCATATAAGGTTAACATCCAATTATGAACGTATAAATTATGCAATGGTTTACTCACGCCTAGTTATTTCGGGATTGCCCGACTAGTTTCGGACAAAATCGAAGTTCTAAAATCATGAGCTAAGATCACGGCGAGGTCGCTAGTCGAACTCTTGCAATACCGATTTATAAATCAACCCTTAAATAATCCCTTAAGTACATGATACCACTAATCATTAAAAAAAATGTTGGGCGTATTTGCAAGAGTTAATCACCAGTACCACTTATCCCAAAACTTACGTCATAGGTAAACTTCACTCCTAATATGTCGGAAACAAAACGTAAACCAAAACTTGAACAACAAAGATTGTTTTAGAACTTCAACATTTTGTATTATCAACAATAGTTAAAGTTGTGCCAACCCTCACAGTTAGTTTAAACTTTGACAAAAATACTCGACACACGGCTGTGTGAATATCGAAAATTATTTGTATCTGCTAAAGTTTTAGTGTGGGGTTCTGCTTAAAACTGTCGCATGCCAGGATTGTTTTAGCGAAAATATTGTGAGCGCACGAAATATAATATTGGGTGTAACGACTGGAGGCACTTGACTCTGTTCCTCCATTGTAGTTTTGTTTTGTTCCTCGTTGGAGATTACTTATGTGGGTATTGGAGTTTGAAGTTTCTGTTGATTTGTTGGATTTTTTAAGCGTTAAATTACTGATGGGCACCTTGTGATGTTTTGCGGTTGAATTGGACAGGTGCGCGAGGTTGCTTGTTTGAAAATTACGCAAGCAATTACTAATTTGACTTTTTCAGAGACGTATATTTATTTATTGAACGTGAAATCTGTTATTGGGTAATCTGGATTTATATTTATTCTATCACCAACCAGTTAGTGAGAATCACGCACGTTTATTCAAAAACGGTACAGCATTTTCCTAGCAAGATTCATCAAAACAAATCAACACCAAAAAACTAAACCATAACAATATAACAGCCATAACCACCATCGCCACCATTAATCAGGTATACAAAGCTGCGATTAATCGCAACAGACTGCGACAAAAAAATCGCAGCGCTCGGCACCGAAGCGCAGTGACGTCACCTAATGATTTATGAGTTCAGAGCACTGTTGTCAAATGTATGGCTCAAGCTTTTGTTCAGTGTTTTATGCGAGTTGAGTAATGGGCTCAGTCGCTTGTTAAATATCACGGCGGGTTTAACTTATGGCGTTTTCACGTACTGCTTAAATACTTGGGGGTTCAACAAATATATATTTTGAATGGCAATAAGAAATAAGAAATAAGAATTAGAGGAAGCCTGAATGTGCCAAACGTGAATGAAACGGCGAGAATAAACTGCTCTCGGTTTTAAGAAGGGAGTCAGAAAAAAATAATTAAACAGTTCTAGAATTTGTCTCTTTCTTCTATTGGTTACTTGGATATTAAATCTATTGTCAGAGTTTTTAAAAATGCTCTTAGGCATCCTACGTGGCTAAAACACCCTGACAAAATTTGATTTGTGCTGGTTTGCTCACGATGTTCTACTTCACCGTTTTGAGCAAGTATAATTACCTTGTAATACATGACAAGACACTGGTTCGTGAAGGGATTTGAACTTCGACCTTTGCCTTGGCAGGCCAACGGTACTACCACTGTTACACACCTATATAAATGGGACTGTGATTGGTGTATGGAGGAATCTTGGTCCATTAGACCTTTGTATTTTGGCGTTCAAAGAGGGTTATTATTATTTTCTTATTTCTATGTATGTTTCTACAATTTTCAAGATAGAAAAAGAGATATAGAGTTTTTGTTTGAAACTTAACGGTTAGTAGTTGTATAGATGTCAGATTTTGTCAAAAAGTAATAATAATGTACATTGTTGCTTTAATATTTTATTTTTAAAAGAGTAACTCATGAAGTTTCTTGCCGGTTCTTCTCCATAAGAATGACACTTTGGAACCGAGCAACTAGAGTCACCACTGTAGCGTTTTAAAAGTACCTGGAAAACTGCCTATTTGAAGTAAAAACTTTTGATTTTGATTTTGATGATCGTAGGCAATTTACAAGAAAGTAAGTGAATCCAGTTACAATGCATTCCAGTCCCAACAACAGGCTTGGGAAAAGGCTAGTCTAAAAAGACTTTTAATTCTAACTATTTTTTATGGTTACATATATATTAGCCGTTAGTACTTAACCTACCTTTGACACAGTTTCCTTTTTAAAGCAACGCTTCCGTTAAATGGTTTACTCTTGATAGTATGGCAAGGTTCCAACTCCAACTGATCTAGTTCACAGCCAGTTAGACATCTTAATGTTTTTTACTTATCAAGCACGTGGTTATTAAAACTGCGATCTTTTTTATATTTCTATTTTAAGTATTTTTAAATTATCGATTGATTTGACTGCACCGATAGCTGAGTGTCTAATGTCACCACCCCGAAGACACTGTGCGCGACGTGTCGATTGTTCGATCCCCGCATAGGACAAGTATTTGTGTGATCCACGAATGCTTGTCCTGAGTCTGGGTGTCATTGCGCATGTGACTCAAATATTTGAGAAACACGACACAAGGTATGAACTCCATAATGGGAGTATTTTTTTAATGTATTTAAAGAACGTACATTAGTTGACAAAAATACGTCTTTTTGTTAAATCATATAAAGTTATTACACAACATCACAAATTAAAAATATACATCATAATATGACGCCATCTTGATTCAATCTAAACATAGCTTCAAACATGGCGTTAAAACAACATGGCTTACTTTGTTCTCGCCAAATTGAGTCTTGAATCCGACATTATGTAAAGGCAAGCTTATTTCCATGGATTAGGCTGGATTATCTAAATGTTGGTCACTTTGTAATAAAAGGAGGGAGGACGACTCACAGATGAATGGCAGTTATAAATAATAACGGAAAATGTTACGATTTGTGACATTAATGATTAGACATTTTCGACTCATTACATGGTCTAATAGATAGTAAAGACCCCGCCATTAGCAATCCACTTTTATTTTTGCGTAAAAATAAAAAAATAACAAAGCATGCGTATTTTTGTACAGTTTTAACATAGATAGCAAGTAGTTTTACGTTCAAAATGTCATTATACAACTACTTAATTCGTATTATAATAAACCAACGAAACTACAAGCCTACCTATTTCAAAATATTTTGATTAAAACTTCCATTGAAATTCTCATTCAAATTATTACGCTATCTTCAGTTTGCTGACTATACAATCCTTTCCGGTCCAGATAAAGCATATTAATGTTGTTCTGTATGCTATAATTTTAGGGTTACAATGCAAAATAATAAAACTTTCAGCGTACTCATTGTTATGTAGTGGCGTAGAGCAATTTATTCGAGAAGTTGGTATTTGCGGTGGCTTTCTGTAGCATTATGTTTATGTTAAAATGAGGGTAGTTCAAGATATACGTAGAAAAACAAAGCGAGATATTAAAACAGACTGGTAAATATGTGATTCTTAGAAACTTTAAGCTACTTAAAAGATTTGAGTCTTCATAAAAAGGAACTTTATGACATGTTAAGCTTAAAATACTTTTTTGGAGTTCATAGCATCGATTCTTACCGTTACTTATGCTAAGCTAGCGGTCGTTATCACAAAAAATAATAATATACTTAGCTCAAAATGATTTTGACTAAAGTTAATTCAAAAATTAAGTCCGCATTATAAATGTAAACCAAATTCCTGAAATATCTAAGGGAACCTTAAAACCTCGCAGTTTTATCTCAAAGGCAATGAATTTTTAAATCTGACTGGTTCAAGAATGTTGGAAGATTAGAATTAGGCTGAACGTTGTTGGCGCCCAAACAGGGGCCTCTACCTTTTGTAATAAAAACGAACTCCCATTAAATTATAGCATTAGGGATAGGGAAAAGCCAGTAGTTTAAGTTTGTTGAGATAAAAGCGTTAATAGGTCAAATTCGGTAACAAGTTTCGGGAAAAATATTGGCGGCGCCCAACATGGGGCACCCAAATGAATGTTGTTTTTGTTTGTTGGTTAAAAGAGTACCTTTTAAACTTACGGAAAAAAGAATTTCTTACACAAAATCTTTATAAAAGGATTTTTTTTTGGAATATTTTCATTCCATGTTCTTTATATGTAATATGTAATTAATTTTACTAATTTCGTTCCATGTTCTACAATAAAGAATATTATGTTCTATTCAGACTATTAAGACATTTAATTTATTACACTATAAAAAGTTGCGGAGTAAAGAATTAATAACAATAGAGTTAAACCCCCATCAAAACTGAAACACATACACAAAAAGCCTTACCCCAAATTATTGTAATGCGCGGGTAGATCCGAAATTAATAAATAAACAGCTGACTGCAGTGCGTCAGGAGCGTCAAGCCGTCATTCGTATGAAGGCTCGCGGTTTGCGCAGTCGTGTAAAATGCAGTTTATATTACATGAAGCCTTTTGTTCTGTCAGTATTAAAGTGCGGGATTAATTGAATACGGGTACCTGCAATTTAGAGGGTAGTCGAGTGTTTTATAGCTTTAATAGAGATTTATAATTTCAAGGTACGGGGTTTTGGCCGTGGTTTTGTTAACGAGTATGTTATATGCTTGTTAATGTAATATACTTATTCGGGTGAAACAAAAATAATACGTGTTTCTTTTCTTTAGTTACTTACAAGACATATTTGAAAAAAAAACGTAGTTTTGTGTAGCTTGTAAAACGATTATTGTAGTAAACGCAGGCACATACTTGAAATAATGATAAATTCCCTTCTTGTATTGTTCCCAAACTTAAATCATTTAAAATTCAACGTTGAAAGAGCTCTAAGAAATTCAAATTCAATCTGGCAAAAATCTTTTGAAAAGTTACAATACAATTGCGATAGCTTAAAATACATAATAAAACATATTCGAATAACAACAAAGTTAAACGCTGCCCACAACTTAAAACGATGAATAACTATGAATTTTAAAATTTAAATTGGATAAGATATGCTAAATTTTGATTTAAACGACGCTAGTTGGGATCAACTCACACAGAACTGTGAGAATATTTGACTAACTTTTGGGAATTTGTCTGCCCGCTACGGCTAAAGAACAAAAATGTTTCACATTTTTCAAATTGTATTAAGCCGATAAGGAGGTTTTACGGAGATTGCAATAAGACAACATTTTTATTAATTCGGATGATTGAATAGCTACATAACGAAAAGGATGCAAACATGATTTTTAATTTTTAATTTTCAATACTTCAAAAGAACGCTAGAATTCGTTTTCGGTTCTTGAGGTACAGCTTGGTAACATACGAAAAGACAGACTGACAGATAGAAGAGCTTTAGTAATAGATTAATAGACTGCTTTTACCCTTTGGGTATAAAACATCCAGTATCATTGAATAATTTACTGTCGGAAAAAAATACAACGAAACTATTCCGATCACTAGATGGCGTTGCACTCAACGTTTATACCCGCCAAGTGTGAGTTTAGCCGCAAAACTACATTGAAACTGGCACAAGAGTCTCTCCCGCTAAGTTTGACTGTGAATTTTATAATTTTACTTTGAAATTTGTTGAAATGTATCTTTCTAGTTGCCGCGGTATAGTGTAAAATGTCGCATGAAATATTTCAAGTTGAAAAACTGTTTTCATCTTGTTAAACATGAATGCAATTTGTGTAATTGTGTTAAGTAATTTTTAAGAATAAAATAATGCTATCAGTTTGCGTTAAGAGATTTATGAGGTCCAGATATTAGGGTAGAAAGAGGGTGCCGATCAGTGCCTCAGTTTTCCATTTCATTTTTCTAAGTTTTCTTTTTCTCAGATTTGCCCCACTAGTTTGGATTCGTTCGGACAGTTCGACCCGCGACATCACAGCCTATACACTTAAAATTATTTTTAATAGAATCGCATTTTGGTCAAGTGGTCAGTGGCCCTGACTGCTGCATCAAAGGTTTTATTTTTGATTCCCACTCACGACAAATGTATGTGTGATGATCACTGTATATGTAAATGATTTAAGAAATATAAATATGTTTATCAGTTGTCTAGAACTTTAAATACATGCTTTATTTTGAGACTAGGCTGGCGTTGAGTGAAAGTTGTGGATTTTTTTTTATTGGTGAACTATTTTTGGTGCACCTTCACCTTTTAAATGTAACCGTCTGTTAAAACTCGGCATATAATTCATAGTCTAGTTATTTCTGTGCCGTTTGAAGTTATAAAGGGACATTTAAGTACTGCTTATTATTTCAGTCCTCGCAATGCAAATTAATAAGGAAAAGGGTGTTTGAAGGGTAGTTTAAAGTCTTAGTAAGTACCTACAGCAACAACACGGCGGAAATTTGGCTTTATATGTCATTCTGTGAAAGCACTGTATGTATGCGGGGAAAATATTTGAAGTGAAAGTTCTCTATCGGCGTTAGAAAAAAAATACCTTACTAATCTAATAAAAGAAATGAATATCAGCAGAGCCCGTACGTCGGACGGGGTCGAGGCGCCATCTTTATTTTTTTAAAGGAGGTTGTCAATGGTTTTGGCGGCAGATTAATTTTAGTATAAGTTATTTACATCATGCTAAAAAAAAATATTTATTTGTTGTACATTTTCTGATATACTAAAGTCTTGATACCCTTGGTGCGTAATTCGATTCGCACTTAGCCAATTTTTGTTTTAATCGACTGTATTTTTTCATAAATGGGTAATATTTTATCAGTAAATCAAAATTTTGATACAGTAAAAGCAATTTAAATTAAAAATACTGAAACATATCAATCAAGAGTGAACGAAGTTAAATGGAATAAAAATATTATTTGTTATTTTTATACTCCATACTAGTATTGATGAATGTTTTATTGGCTTTAAGTATTTTAGAGTTCCACGAGTTTTATTGCAAAAGGTTTTTTCATCACAAGTATTAAAAACGACCAAGTGCGAATTGGACACGCGACACTAGGGGTCTCGTACAATATTAGACTAAAGAAAAACAAAAAGAAAACTCTTCCAAGAACTCAAATTTTATTTTATTTTGGTGGTTTCATAAATGTAGATATTATTTGTGACAATTTCAAATATCTACCTATTGCGTTCTTGTGATACCTACATCCTTTTAGCATTGAGGTAGACAGTTAGCCTTGTATGAAACTTCAAATAGAACCTCTTTATAAAAACATTCAAGGTACATCTAAAAATAATACTTTGAAATAAAACCTTCTTACCTAAATATTAAAGACAAAACAATCTTTTAAAATCCGAGCCTTTGTTACTCAAAGGAAGTTAATCTGTTACACCTATTATAATAGAAACAATTGGAAGATACCAAACTAGACCTCACTTCTCAAAGAATTTTCAAAGGTTAAAATGTTTTATCAAAGAATTTTTTTACTTGAAATTTGTGAGATGTTTTAAGGTACTTTAGTGATAAAAGGAAAAGAATCTTAGGAGGAGTGGATGTTGTGTAAGATAATTTAGGATTCCGTAAATAAGGGTTAAAATTTTAACTCTATAAGGCTCGGCTGTCTGTTCGTCCGTCACCAGGCTGTATCTCATGTACTCATGGCTTAAAGGTTCAATTTTGCAAGTTGTTGAAACATGTTTATATTGGCACGGCCCATTGACAACCTACTTTAACTTTTTTTTCTAAAAGTAAATCATTTTAGAAGCTGTGAAGGATGGACGATACGGGGTGTTTCAATATTGACTTTAACGCTTGCAAAGTGCTATTTATTAGCCTATCGAGATTAAACTAATTTTGTTTTTGCATAATATAATTTTACATGTAGTAACTGGGTTGAGGAGGTCAGATGAGCAGTCGTTTTTTGTTAAACACTGGTACTTAGCTGCATCCAGTTAGACTGGAAGCCGACCCCAACATAGTTGGGGAAAAGCTAGAATGATGATGATGATAATGACTTAGATTTATTAATACCCACATAACTCGGAACGTTGATTCCCGATTCTGTAGCTTATTTTTGATCTATCAGCCAATACATTTAACTTATATAAACATCTTCCTAATTTACTTTCAATTTGAACTTTAAAAACATTAGACTCTACATTAAGAATAGTAAAATCGAATTGTGGCGTCCGTTGGCCACAAAGTAGACTAAATTATGCCCCATTTTGAGCCAAAGAAGCGACAAGCCGGATAAATCCAGTCGTAACCGGCTCTAGAATCGACCCGGGGATAGACCGGGAGACAGGCACACGATTTTTAAGAGAAGATTTTTGTTCTCTAATTTTTTTAAAGACTGAAGGAAATATATTAGCCATGGCATTGAGAGACTCATAATAGTTAAGGTTCCGTACAAATATGTCTGAAACTTGTTTTATATTTTTAGCATTTGTTGTTATTGCGGCAACAAAAATACATCATCTGTTATTTCAAATGTTTTTTCATGCAATACAGCCTGATGACAGACAGAGGGAATAATTAGAGACAGAGATTGGAGGCTTCGCTTTTATTTGATGATTTAATATTTTTAATTAAAGTCGAAATAAAAATCGCGTGATAGGCATAGGCGTATCCTACGCCTAGGTCGCAAATTACAAAAATACTGAAAACCACATCCAAATTGAAAACATACATATAAACAGTCAAACTGAGAACCTCCTATTTTGAATTCGATAAAAAAAAGCAGGCGACAGCAGATATTAGGTAAACTTTTTCTTACAATATCATTGCTGTTAAAAAAAATATGATTTAATTAACTTCACCATAAAGTCCATAATGTTTCTGAATACCTACTAACTAGGTTTTTTACAAATAACAAATGATTTGAATTAGAAAAAAAACTGATCACAAAATAAAAGCGGTCCCAACTCCCGGTCGATCGGTTTTAAAGCGACCGCGGCACATAAATCAGGAATACTTTTCTACCCCACCCTTATATATTTGCAATTGGCCGGCGATAAATTTGAACCAAATTAACACCCAAAGCAATATTCGATGAGATTTAAATAGGACTTTTATGTACATAGCCTTGTTACCGAATGCCAGTTAAGAATTTAAAAATTAACGGTTTTTTGTCGAATTAATGGACGCCTTATTGGTTACGTGAACGATAAAGCGTTAGTCATCAACGGTTTGTGACTTTGTGATGTTTTTTTGTTTCCGTTTATTACTCTAGGATGATAGAGACGGCATGAGACTTGAGATGGGTTTTAATTGAGTTATGTTTGTGAATATGATTTTCGTTTTCTGATTACATTATAATACAAGTTTTTAAATGTTTTATTTGTTGAGCGTGCATGTGCCTCAGTGAGATTTTTTCTCAAAAATACTGAACTGGTTTGATTATTTCCAAGATAACTCAGTAATCAGTAGTTTTAAAAAGTCTACTTGAATTTGTTTTAGATTTAATTCTAAATAACTTTGTTTTTGTAAGTTTTAGTGCTCGGGCGACGTGTCGCGAGTTCGATGGACAAGCGTTTGTGTGATCCACGAATGCTTGTCCTGAGTCTGGTTCTCTTTGTGCATGTGTCTTGAATGTAACGATAATATTAGTGTGATATGTAAAAATACTTACGGTTCCAAGAACGGATTCGTATGCATGAGTTTGCAAGGTTATAAACCAAAAACAAGCGAGTACACCAATTTAACTTTTCTCATGTTACTGTCTTAGAAAACATCGTGAGCAAACTCAGATCAGTAGGTACTATTAACTTTGAAATAAAGACATCTTAAAGTTTTTGTAATGAAATCACTTATTCTGTAAGTAAGATATATTATCATCACTTTTGTGTGAGCACATGTCTTGTTTTTTTTTTTGAGAACCCTGGAATTTACATTTCTTATCTGACAACCCTGAGAAGAAATGTCGAAACAAACTCAGGGGTCACAGTCTCTTTTGAAGTCCAGACAATTTCAATTCGATTGGAAATGCATAAACCAATGCACGGTATTTCTTTGGAGTGGCTTTTTGTAGAAAGTACCAGATCGATCTGAGCAAAGGAAAAAAAAGAAACTCAAATCGCCAGTTTTGACTGGCCTGTTGGTCTAGTGGTAAGTGACCCAAACTGCTATACCTGAGGGTTCGTTTCCTATCCAGGACAAATGTTTGTCTGATGAGCACGATCATTTGTTCTGTGTGTGTAATAATTTACCTATGTTATTTATGTATTTAGAAATATATAGGTATGTTTATCAGTTATCCTAGGTTCTCTGTATACAAGTTTTGCTTAGTTTGAAACTAGATGGCGTTGTGTGAAAGGTGGAATGTTATATTATGTTTTTTTTTTATGATTTTCTCCTTGATTTTCTTCCTATTGAAGGCACTCTCTTCAGTGCTCAACGAACCTTATACTTGCCTATAGCTGTTGAGGCATGGGCTCAAATATAAACCCTTCACAGTCCCCTTTAAGTAGCAGTAATGCATGGAAGTAACTCCACTCATCATCAATTCTATGCACGTAGGACGAACTGGCTTCACTTAAGCCAGCATAAATATGGATAAAGGACTTTAATATGTATGAAATAGAGTGGGGTTTACAATGAAAGAGGTTTTCTTGATATTTGTTTTGTATTGGAAGGGACAAATTCTGTTTGGGTTTTGTATTTGTTTTTTTTTTTTGATAGTTTGGTTGTTTAATTCTTGATGTATGGAGTTTTTTAACAGTGTCTGTCATATAAATGTCATGTAATAACTATTCAGGTGTATTAAACCTTTCGTGACATTGTGTTTTTATAATTAATTATAAACTTATTGTTAAAATAATTTTCGTATGCGGATTTGGAATTATATATTTCGCTTATGTATTTGGATAGCCTGATTATTTATCCAACCTGAGTCTTTTATCACGAGCTGACGTAAACTACAGTTATAAGAAAACATGGTCTGTGTACTACTAAGATCTTGAGTGTTTGAAACCATGTTAGAGTACTACGGGCAGTTTAAGCTCTGATATAAGGTTGTAGGTAAATCAATCATACAAAAAGAAGATTTATTATATTACCGTACGTATATTACATACATATAACCAACTAGCTATATGCTACTAATAAACTTAAACAAATACTCATAAATAAAGCATATTATAATATTAAAGAATATATTAATGACAAAGAATTAAAATAAATATATGTAGTAACAAAAATTTAATAGAAATATGTTATACATAATAATAATAACTAAAAACCTATTAAATATATAAGGAAAAATAATAATCATACACCTACAATATATATAGTAACATTCTCATAGATAAAAATTATATAATTACAATATAAATAAAATAAAACAACCACTTAATAAATAAAAATAATCTGTGATACATAATCTAAATAAAGCATCCTCCTCTCTTCAGGGTCCATAGTGTACTATACTTATATTATGTAACACCTGTATAACATATGGAGTGCAATAAAATATTGAGTATTGAGTATTGAGCTGTTGCCCGCGACTTCGTCCCCGTGGGTAGAAGATATAAGTTATGATTTATACCTGCCCTGTTTTTTTCACATTTTCCATTGTATCTTCGCTCCTATTAGTCGCAGCGTGATGGTTTATAGCCTGAAGCCTTCCTCGATAAAAATAATTTTTCAATTTGGACCAGTAGTTCCTAAGTTTAGCGCGTTCAAACAAACAAACTCTTCAGCTTTTTATATTAGTATAGATATAGATTTCAAAAAAATAGTTTTTTTTTTAACATTAAACCTCAAAAAAGCAAATCAAAAACACCACCTGTAAACTCAAGTTCCCAATCTACATTTAAAATTAAACATGACAGTATTACATCATGTTTTAACTGGGTCAGGGTCGAACCTTAGACCTCGGAGAGGTAAACAGGAAGTGTCGGGAGACGGACCATTGTGCCGTGACGCCCCATTGCCTTTATTGATCTCATACGGATTGCTTCTGAGTGGGCCTGGGTTTGACTTCCGGGGAGGTTTTTTAGAAGGTTATTTTTTAAGGCGGGATTTTGAAGATGCTTTCTGAAGATTTTGACGAAAAATATCCTAATGTGTCAGAGATATATTTTAGAAGTTAAATTTTGCTAAGTCTCTATCGGGTAAATATTGGGTATTGTAAAAGACTAAACAAACAAAATAAACTAAAAACTCAATACAGGTAGAGTTTTTTTCTCCACTTTGGGTTCTGTACAAAGAAAGCTAAAGGAACTGTAATTTGATAAATAGCCACCTATCAAATTTACTCTCGTATCAAACGTTGCTTATCCTCCTGTTCCCAACTAGACAAGGTGCGGAACCCTACAAAGTGATAACTTGGGACAAAGACTATCCTTTAAATTAATCCACGTTGCAAACTATTTGTATACCATATTTCATCAGAAATCGTTCAGTAGTAGTTTATACGTAAAACAGTTATAGAGAGTAAAATAAGAGTTCTACTATTATTTCCTATATCAATTTACACAACCAAAAGTTTAATTTCACAAAAACTTCACTTAATTCTTGAACCATTGTCAATAATTATTACTCACTAGCTGTTGCCCGCGACTTCGTCCGTGTGGTTAGAAGATATCAGTTATGATTTATATCTGCCCTGTTTGTCCTCGATGAATGGTCTATTCATCACAAAAAGAATTTTTCAATTTGAACCAGTCGTTCCTGAGATAAGCGCGTTCAAACAAACAAACTCTTCAGCTTTATATATTAGTATAGATTAACCTATAAAACAAGTTCCCCTTTGAAATTCAAACCCCCACAGCATTTCAGCGGGGTACCTTAGTTAACCACTGATGCGACACGGCGTCACCACATACCACGACACCACTGTCTTGTGTGGTGACGGTGGTTGTGTGGTTAATACCAGAGGTGGGAATGTATTGGAGGTAATTATTAATAGTATGTTGTAAGATATAATATGGTTTAAAAGAGAAGGGTGTTATCTATACTAATATTAGTAAGATTTGTTTGTTTGTTTGACAGGAATAGGCTTCGAAACTACTGGACCGATTTGAGAAATTCTTTCTCTGTTGGGAAGCGACATTATCCCTGCTGAACATGGGCTATAATTTATTTCAAAAATATTAGGGTTCCGTAAGTAAATTACGATATTGTAACCGAAGGTGTCATAACTTATATCTTCTAACCAAGCGGACGAAGTCGCGGGCAACTGCTTGTTATTAAATAAATAGTACTTTTGTATGTCTGTGTCTGAGGTTGTTTTTGTATGTATGTTTTTCTGATTACACTATTAGTATTTAACATCGAGTGACTTTATAGCCTTTTAAGATTTAACTAAGTTACGAATTTGATGAAATTTCGAACGTTAAAAAATGTCATGAGCTACTTAAGGATGCCAAGGAGGTAACCAAGATGTAAAAATGTTTTATTATTAATTCTTACACACTCACCTTTATTTTGTCCACTCTTCTGTTTTTTTACTTTAATTTAACAACGCTCACATAACGACTCTAACCATCGTAACTTCTAAGAAAACCAATAAATATTAACATTTTCAAGCAAACATTAATTGCTAATTGCGTGCTATCTAATCATTAACAATAGAAACAGACAAAACAAACCCTTCACTACACCCAAACAACGACCAAAAAAAAGCGATCCACAAAATTTAACACTAAAACGTCCACGATCGAAATCCCAAAAGAATTCCTATCATTGTGACATCATTTAATCCCGAGATTTATAAAAAAAGAACGATAGAACACGACTCCTAAAATTTGAATTTCATGAACGTATTCGCCGTTTGAAATTAGAACGTGGAATTCCGTGTTCCAACGTATTTTCAGGTAGAAATGTTCTGAGCGTCGAGAGCGCTCTTAGTCGGGCGCGTAATTTATTTTTAATTGGTCAGCCTGGCTTTTTGAAATTTTAAAATTAAAAATTACGAGTGCGGTATTAAAAATGTCTATCGGCGTTTGGCGGGTTAACGGGTTTCAAGTTTTTGATGGCTAGACAAGTTTTTTCGATTAAACATTTGGTAAGAAATTATTTTTGGTGTGATTTGAAGTTTACTTACTATGCAGACAACAGAACTTGGTTTTTGTTCTATTAAATTACATTTACAAATTATTCATGTTATATTTCTTAACTAAACTAACTACCTCAACCGACTTCCAAAAAAAAGGATTTTCTCAATTCGTCGCGTCGTAACCTCAGAACTTCCATCAAAGCTCTCATTTGAACATTCAATCAAGATTGACTCAGTACTTTTTCTATTTGAAAAAAATATTACAAATTATCTAAACAATTTATATAAATATTTAACAATTCAACCCAGCTATTTTTTAGAGCCTAATTAAAAGCAACGACTATTTCGAGGTGTCAACCCAAAATAAGTGCTTAAAATACCTTCATGTCTACACAATAATACTATAATAATATTTGGAAAACAGTTCGACAATACTTAATTAAACCTATGAATACTAATAAACGTCACACGAGCTCTTTTGTTTGTCTGTAAGACTGTAAAGATGACTACACACTGAGGTGATAGTATTAAAATCTTATATCATTGAATCAAGCGACTTCAGAAAGAAAGAGGTCATTATTAAATCTGTTACTTTGGACTGTATCAACCGATTTTAACGTGAAATGATGATGATGATGGCCTCCTAGACGGTTCCGTCGACGGCGACACCCTGGCATATACTGGCAGTTTGGTTTCGATCATGTGCGGTGACTTGCGAAACCAAACTTGGCCTTGAACACGCGGTCACAAGTAGCGCAGTAGAAGTTGTCCTTGCGCATTGAAGGTGTTGAACGTGAAATAGAACTTATTTGGACCCATAAAAATGGCGTTTTGTTTCGTTGGTTTGACTTTTTAATTATATATTTTTTATATTTAATTTTGAATATTATATCATCCATTTTCAAGCGCTTTCTGCGTATTTAATTAATAAAATAGTTTGAAATAGGTATCAATTTAATATAAAAAAATACTTAAAAAAGTCTTATTATAGTCAAAGTGAGTACATGTTGACTTTATTTATTAATCGAAAGTAAAATCAGTTCCAAAAGTTAGTCACTAAGTAACTATGTCTAAGTAAATTTGTACATATTCTCGTATTTAGTAAATGACTGCGTACAATACTTTGCCGACAACATTCACTCGACTTCAGTTGCCTTCCTTACAAGGGCTATGTGTGAACACACCCTTAGTACTATTGCTCTGAGTATACAACGCTAAAGGATCTTTATGATTTCATTACTAAGGTGCAGAATGCATTGCTGAATCTGCTGTATTGAGAGGTTAAACATTAAGTTGCATTTGTTTAAAAATCAAAATCAAAAAGATTTTATTTCAAATAGGCCGGTTCTCAGGCACTTTTAAAACGTTACATTACTGACTCTAGTTGCAAAGATTGGTCAGGGGATAGTTATTTAAGAAGTACTTTTTAAGCTTACAACCATGTTATATTATTATATCTCCGCTGCTATATTGTATGTCTATCTATCAAAAAACTGTATATCAGGAACAGTGAAAGCTAGGCAGTGAATTTTTACAAATGAGGTATTTCCGTTACCGCAATAACTAAAAATAAAAATCAGTATAAAAATAAAGAAACTACTAGCAAGTATTTCTTTAGTTTTTAAAGTTTTGAAA
>NC_039501.1:838415-933435 GCF_003590095.1 Trichoplusia ni
GAATTTCAGTACACAATAGTTTGCAATTCAAAGTGAGTTGAAAATTTTGGTCTCACCTGAAATAGCGATGGACTAAACTCATGAGTGGAGTTTTCTTTTTCTCCATAAATCCGGTGACTAGTAGTAATCCTGAGATCATTATAAAAACATCTACTGGTAAATCTATGTGCTTCACAGCATTTGACAACGGACTTACCGTGTCAAGTAAAAACTGAAACAGAAAAATTCAATACATTTTGAATGCTATTTTCAGATCCAATTCGAAATAGAGTTTCAATTCGATTTTCAATCATACATTAAAGTTTCGATATGGTACCTCATCAAATTTAACTCCATTGCTGTAAGGAGTCATTATTTCAAAAAACGTTGTATGGACGCAGACAGCAAATATGGCGACGGAAAGTTTCAAGAAATTAAGAAAATTTATCTCATATTTCGATGCCTTCGTTAACGATTCCCAGTTTTTTAAAACAAAGAATGAATTTAAAATCCTATGTTGTTCTGAAAATAAAATGAGTGGATTTAAAGATAATGAAGAAAATTGAAAAGTTTTGTAATAAATTTAAAGATTTACCTCTTGATTTTGGACTAAGTTTTTGGAGGTAATATGTCGAATAAACCGCCATGGCAACCAACGAAGTTACGAGTAATCTAGAAGAAACAACATCTATTAATTGCAAGGTGGCTTAGGGGATTTTCAGTAATTTTGTATAATATCATACTTTCGCACTAACACGCCGCTACCTAGTCCCAAATTAGACAAATCCATTTGGAGTTCAAAAAATAATTTCGCCAAAAATATGGTCATGGTCACCGTCAACCGTACAAAGCGATGCTTAACCTCGTTTTTATCACTACTTACATGAATAAGTAAAACCCTTGACTGAATTCCCTCTTTTCATCAGCAGCAGTACAAGATTCGACTAAAATTTCTGGTTCCGAGGGTGTCATGGGATTCGCCAAATATATAGCCTTAAGAATCTTCGAGACTGAATGGTGTTTGCAGGTAGCTGGTAGACAAGAACCCCAAGTCACTTGGTTGAAATTTCTACCGATTTTATTCTTAGTCTGTAAATTACAAGAATATGGTTTAAGGAATGCTGTCTCTACAAGGCTATTTGTTTCATTAAAAGCGACTAAGGTATTTAATCCACGTATCGCAACAGATTACACAAACATTCAAATCACATGCCCTAGACACTCAGATTCTGAACAAGCATTCATAGATCACACAAATGCATGTCCTACGCGGGGATCGAACGCGACTCGCACTGTGTGCTTGGCGTGGTGACCGCTATCACTCTGCTATCATCGGTTACCAGTCAATCAGCACTTGTGTCTGTTGTGTCTGACAGAAACATAGAATATGATGAAAATCTATGAAACTCAAAAAGACTATGACATTGAAGACATTCGGACGTACCTGCTATGAGCGTAATTAAGAATGACTACACATTAAAAAAATGTTACAATGAACAGATCAACACTAAAATTGATATAAAAACAGCGAATTCAATTGTTGATAATGATGACACAACACACAACAAACCTACTATTTATGGTATTTTTGCTATGTTCTTATATCTTAATATATTATTAGGCTGTTTCCATTACGTAACACATACCTAGTTAGTTACTACAAACAAGACATCATAATTATATACACTTATATACTATAAACAGTAAAAAGTATACAATTAGAGCCATTATTTTTTTCATTGACAATTCTTTGGAATCGGGAAGGGTTTAGTAAATGATAGTTATGTGTTAACTCAATTTTGGTTTGGTACCTGCAATGACAGATTAACGAAAACATGTGCCAAGTGTTAAAATGGACCACGGTTATAATTTGAATATGGTTTGTATGGATGGAATGAACTACTTCGGAATCTTAATAAATAGAAGCTTAGATTTCGAGGTTAGTCATAAACGACCAGTAGTTCCATTTTTTTTGTACATTACCGTTTTTCTTCTAAGGCAAAATGGTTTATACCCATACACATAAGTGATATTAAAGGTGAACCAAGTGACTTGTTTCTTTAAATAATTGGCTTCATTAAAAGACTGCGTGCCGAATACTATATGTATGGCAATTATATTTCAATCATTTGTCACATATCTTTCCATACGTCTCGATTCATTTTTATCAACGTTGATGATTGTAAAAATACTTACAGCTACAAAAGCTTCTGTAGCTCCCAAGGCACCAAAATCAGCATTCTCAAATACTTTTCCAGTTAATTTCACATCAGCGAGGCAGTACTGAGTTCTTATGTTACTGGATATTGTGGGTGCATCCAAACATTGATCGTAATTGCCCAAATTGTATGGGGATCCATAAAATGTGCCGACAAAATGCTGCATGGAATTCCAAACTGAAAATATTTCTGTCATTATAAATGCTGCTAAAATGATCACATAGTTTTGTCTCAATGGTTATTCAAAGAACCTCTGAATAATCTCAAACCGTTGCAAACGCAAGATAGATAAATGAATTAGAAAACTTCGCTTTAGAACGAAAACATAAAATTTCGTCAAGCAAGCTTGTGTGGCAATAGCAAAATTTTGTTAAATACTAAGTCATGTGTATATACGACTACTGCGACTGTCAGAAAATAAAATTAACTTATTCTCTAAGAAAAGATAACATACCAAAATAACTTTGCATTACATCGTTATGAATATCTAAAATAAAATCCACACCATTATTCATTTAAAATAATCCCCGTGTTTCCATACATTTACACTTTAGTCCAACGGTTTTTCTGAACTTCTAACTATGCAAAACTGGCAGAAATTTGTATATTCACCATAACAAATTTGTACTCACCCCAGGTTGCCCATACCGTATAATTTCTTGCATTATTTAATATTAATTTTGTATCGTCCAAACACGGTTTTTCGTCTGCTTCCCAGGGTTGGTCCTTTAGCCCTTTTAAGACTATGTCTATTGTTGTTACATCATCCTTTAAAACTGTTCCCGCTGAATTTCCACCTCAAAAAATAATATAATTATAAATTTGATACCATACATTATAAAACAGGTTAGGTACTTACAAACAATGGGCTATTAATTAAGTTTCCGTGTCTATTTTTATATTATTATACTAATTAGTGATTATTTGAATACAATTTTATTACAAACATGAAAAAAAAAAATGTTTTTCGTACCACGCTTAAAATAACCGTTCCTTTTCACGTGAATCCAAACTGTTTATCGTTAGCAAATTGTAGCAGTACTTTTGGGCTATAACAACACGACAGAGGCATCCCAGGGGCTCACACGTAACACCGAAAAGAGTTAAGTTACTGAAACTATACTCCAAGGACCAATCCACTTGTGTAGCACTAATTAGCTGTTACATCGCCACTTCAGCTTTCCACATGATTAAGAATAGGGTATTTCACTAAATCGAATAATATAAAACTAAAAACGTATTATACAATATTTAAAAGAAAGGAAGATAAAAATCACTTAAATATGGTAGTGGGGGCTAAAAACATCACTTGCTAGTGAAATGCCTACTGGTAAATGACGTCACATGAGATTTTAAATCACTCTATCACCTTCATTTTTTTTTCACGAAATGAAGAAAAAATACGTGTCCATTATTTTTTTCTAAATATGCCTGTTGGACTTAACAGTTTTCTTTAAAAAGGTATCCTATTTTATTTAAAAGTATCTAATATATCACTTACAGATGTAGTAAACTAAGAGCACAGTTAAAATCTTCATTCTGTGACGGGTGCCGCGACGGAATGAAAGAATTATTCCGAAGTTAAATTGTTAAATAGCCTTGATTTCGTAATATCATATTTTATTATAAAAATACGTCGTTTTGCTTGTATTTTTTTTTCGTTTATGGGCTTGAGAAAAATGTATAGTTCATTGTTTATTTGATATTTTAGGCCACCTTATGTGTTTCTTAGATTTTAAAATTTGTCATATCGAAGTTGTGGCACCTCTCCCGTTAAATTTAGGATTCCCTATCCGAAGAGTAAAACTGAGCCTTATTACTAACAATCCTGTCTGTTCGTCAGACTGCCTGGCTGTCACACTCATGAAACGTGATAAATAGTAAGACGGTTAAAATGTTCAATGATAAGGTATTTCTTTAGATGCTATAACAAAAAATAAAAAAGGAAACAATAGATTTAAAAGCGCTCTCATTCAATAAATGTTCGATTCCGACGTGCACGTAGCTGGACTGCATTTAATTATCTTTTAAATTTCATGAATCTATGAATTTATAACATTAAATTGGGGGGCAGGGGAGCGGTGGTTGAAACTTAAATTTTTGATCGTTTTGAGAAGAACAGTCTCCTAAAACTAACATTCATAAAGATTTTTTTCTGTTCACAATTCACAGATGAAAGATATTACATTGCATGCCCTTGACCCGAATATTTTCGACTTTAAATAAATAGTCATAAGACTCTTATTGTATTTGCATATAAACATTAATAGTGACTACGAAACACAGTTAGAGTTCAAGAGAAATCTACTCTAAACTTATCTATCAAAGATTATTGAGTATGTGAGTGTGTTACGCATAAACCGATTCAAGAAATCATTACTTGAACATTTTATTATTAGCAAAGGTCTTGATTTCTCAAAGATATTGTTAAACAAAACCAAATCGTCTAATTAGCGGAGATTTCGGTCACCCATTTAAAAGCATACCTTGATTAGGGCTCCTTTTTCTGTCAGAAAAAAAAATGCCTGCTTAAAGATGACACATCAGTATCCTTTCACAAAAAATTTCACAAAAGAGTTCTCTCTTGTCTTAAGGATTCTTGTGACACATTATTTTGCAACTCCAACAAAAGGTACTGATTGATTGATCGGCATTTTCTCCGTTGATACAAAGTATTTGTGAGGGGCCGAGTTTCGAATCTTTTGCTAAGATTTGTTCAAACATTTTTTTTTGTTACACACGGAGAAATATTCTGACGAGCATTTTTATGGTTGGGATAGTAAATTATAGGCTCATTGCTTGCTTGGATATGAGATAACAATAAAATCATCTGCTATTTTCCCCGGACAATGTTGTGTGACAATCTTGTCATATAAACTGTGGAATAGAGAAAAAATTCTTTTGCCCAGACGTGGGATATCATAAAGCCCAAAAAGCATGTTTTTTTTTCAGAGTAGCGTTTAAGTTTCATGGTGTCTTAATAAAGGCTTATTCCAAAGTTGTGCTATTTTTCCCATGACCTACATCCAGCTATATATTTTAACCTAGACTAACTAACTTTATTAACTTTGAATCTATGTATTCTGCGGGATCCCTTTTGTCTGAAACAATTTAATTAAGTCTGTCTAGGGGCTAGTAAATATCCCTCGCATATAGAAAGCTAGCCAAAATGGCCGACAACCTGATAAAGTAGGTCTGTTATAAATTGGGTTAGATAAAAAAAGTAAGGTGTAATCAAAATTTCGGTATTGAAAATGAGTTACTAATTGGCTCTGTAAAGATTCAGACAGCACCCCGAAGGGGTCGTTCTGTACTACTCCCTATGTGGTCTAATCATGGATTATAGAATTCATCATCCCTCTACTGGGCAAAAGTTTCTGATCGTTCCTGGTCTCTCACAAAGTGTTGAAATTGTTTCTTTTTTAGATCATACGACAGACCCAACACTTTTTATCAGATCCTTAGTCCAAAGTGATGAATACAAAAAGAATTAAACGTATTCAAAAGTTTTGATTAAATCATTTAATGATTTAAATCGTCGTTAACTCCAAAACCAATCAACGAAATAAACACGACCACATCCAATGATTGGAGCACTGGACAAACAGCGGTCGATCTTATTGGTACAGTTGGCTCTCTCAAAGGGCATCTAATAGAATAACCAAGGTTTGATTACTGGTAAGACAAACATTTAAATGATGCACATGCTACGGTGTTTGGCAATGAAGCATTCGGTTCAATCAAAGATCCATTAGTTTAGCAATATTGTCGTGGGAAATATCTGGGTTTGCCGTACTACTGCAGCCAATGTCGCCAAATTTCTAACTGTCAAATTCTTGTTGGTCTTTTTCGCCTATCCGATATTTTCAATATTCAAATTTTTGTCTGGCTATTTCGTTTTGAAACAAAAAAGGCAGAGAATCAAAATGTGTTTTTTAGTTTACGAGTACCGAGTACCATTTTAGAGAACCGAAAATAATTATTATATTTCTTTTTACATTGCTATCTGTAATACTTATCTGAGGATAAAGATTTTTGGCTAAGCCAATACTGGATCCAACATTGGGATGTTCCGTTCTCATTTATTTCACATTACGTTGTATAACAGCACGTATTGGTTAAGATTCCTATGGATGTAGAAATTAGCCTAGTCCTTTCCCAAATATATCAGGGTTGTCTTCCAGTACCATTTTTTTACAATGAGTCACTGACTATCTGATCTCAATCTAGTTACCTGAGCAACAGGATATCCTTAGCAAAAATAGTTGTTGTTGTCGCTGTTAGGAATGATCGTTATGGTGTAGAATATTTCATTTGACAATAAAATGAATTGACACCGTCTAGAAGAATAGAATATTTCAACAGCAAAAAACATAAGTAATTCATTTGCATTTATGCAAATTCAAACCTTGAAAATATATTGGATATTTTTTGACATTTTAGTCTGAACTCAGATTTAAGAATGGCAAACGTTCTTGTACTTATGTACATCTAGTTTTGGGTTTGAAAAGAACAATAATAATAATAATAATATTCCGCAGGGCAGCTTGTGGCGAGCTGTTTGTGAGTAGCGACACAACGGAACCTGAATGCCCCAGGGGGTCACTCTTTATGGGGACTCCCAGCTCTTTCTTGCCTTAACTGGCTGGCTAGAGAGGGGTCGCTAGAGCTATATGCTCGGGGGTGGAAGTGTCTAATGGCGTAATAACGAGGAAACCCGCTCCGGGTCCGTGACCCGCGATGGTGAAATCGGTGTCGCACCTCTCTACACCCCTAGCCGCTCGCACTGGTGTTGCCCACCTGCTGTCAATCGTGACGGTATTATAGGGGGCCCATCTAGTGAGCGGCGAGTCACCGCCTGCCTAATTGTTTGCATCACCATGTGTAAAAAGGCAGGTGCCATAGTTCTCCGAATAATTTTAAGGAACTGGTCCACTTAACATGTCATATATATATAATAGCCTATTTAGTTTTACATACATATTGCAATAGTTTTGCATCTACTTTGGATTTTTCATCTCTGTTCTCCCATAGAGCGGAGGTGAATTATCCCTAGTAGATGCCCCATCACATTGTATATTAAAGTTCTCAAGAAGGCCTCTGTGCGTTGGACCTGTGTCCCCGTTCACGCCTTTAAAAAGGACCGGGTCTCTTCTCTTGAAGTTAACCCGTGAATGAAAAGAGATAATAATATAATAATAATAAGCGTGATCGTGAGCGGCGAGTCACCGCCTGCCAATTTGTTTTGCATTACCATGTGTAAAAAGGCAGGTGCCATAGTTCTCCGAATTATCTAAGGAACTGGTCCACACAACATGCCTCATTTTATAATAGCCTAATTATTTTTACATACATACTTGCAATAGTTTTGCATCTACTTTGGATTCTTTATGTCTGTTCTCCCATAGAGCGGAGGTGAATGATCCCTAGTAGATGCCCCATCACATTGTAGATTAAAGTTCTCAAGAAGGCCTCTGCGCGTTGGACCTGTGTCCCCGTGTACGCCTTTAAAAAAGGACCGGGTCTCTTCCCATGAAGTTAACCCGTGAATTAAAAGAGATACAAATAATAATAATAATAAATCTTTATTGCATTAATTGTGGTTACATTAAAAGGTCTTAATATAAGTTTACAGCTCTGCACAATTTACCTACATAGGCATGCAATAGGGTACTTAGCTTACATAAAATGTTAGCTTATGAATTATAGATATAAAACAACATTAAAATAATAGGCAGTACCAAAAAAAGATGTTCTTACATTAATATTTCAGCATCCCAGTTTTCATAAGTTAGCTTCAAAGTATTCTTTTAAATCATAGAAACAATGTTCAATTAGAAATCTTTTAAGTACATTCTTAAAACTCTTTAGCTTAAGTGATCTTATTTTACAGGGCAAGTGGTTGTAAATTTTTATACTAGTAAAATACATGTTTCTTTTATACATTTCATTATTAGGTTGTGGTATTATTAATTTATCTCTGTTCCGCAATCGCCTATTATATTCTTGAGAGTTTTTGTCAGGAAAGTAATTACTGTTACATTTAATGAATGTAGCTGCTTGGAGAATGTATATTCCTGTCAATGTTAAATATCCATATTTTTTAAACGTCGGTCTGCAAGAGGTTTCATTATCAAGGTTATGAATTATTCTTATACACCTTTTTTGAAGTAAAAAAGTAGTTTTAGAATCCACGGAGTTACCCCAATATATTACTCCATAATTTAAAATTGAATAAATTTTAGCGTAGTATGCTGATTGTGCTGTTTTAATATTAGTTGTATTTTTTATTATCTGTAGTGTATAGCAATATGTTCTAATTTTTTTATTTAAATTTTCTATATGCAATTTCCAATTTAGGTGTTTATCTATATTTAGACCCAGAAACTTTGATGCATCTACTTCTTCTAATTTATTATTGTTATAACTTATATTTAGATTTTTCTGTGCAGCTTTATATGATTGAAACTGTATATACTTTGTTTTATTTATATTAATTTTAAGATTTAAAGTTTTTAACCAATCAATTATTTTAGCTAGAGAATTATTTATTTTTAGTTCGTATTCTATTTTATTCATACTTTTACTAGTAAAAAATATTGATGCATCATCAGCAAATAAGACAGATTGATCCTCTATTATTTGCGGAAACTCATTAATATAAACCAAGAACAGTAAGGGTCCCAGGATACTTCCCTGTGGAACTCCGACTTTTATATGTGTGTAAGGTGACCGAGTGCGAGACAAAGTTTTGGTTTTAGCATCTGGAAATGTTATTTCTGTTGCTTGTTTGCGCTGGGTTAAATAGTTTTCCATTAATTTTAGAGGAATACCTCTAACTCCAATATGTGCCAACTGTTTTAGAAGTATGGCATGATTAACACAATCGAAGGCTTTTGACATATCTAAAAGTATAGCTATAGCAGGCATTTTTGTATTAATTGCATCTAGAATTTCTTTAAGAATTTTAAAAACTGCTAAAGTTGTCGATCTTTCTCTACGAAAGCCACACTGAGCATCGTGTAATATATTATTTTTTTCTAGGTAGTTTACTAACCGTGTATAAATTACTTTTTCAAACAATTTAGAAAAGATTGGTAATAATGCGACAGGTCTATAATTCTGTATTTGATTTTTATTTCCATTTTTAAAAAGCGGTTTAATAATAGCTTGTTTAAGTTTTTCAGGGAAAATACCTACTTCTATCATAATATTTGCAATATGAGCTAAAGGTTTGAGTATTGGTAATGCACAACTTTTAATTACTTCTACGGTTATATCGTCATATCCAGTACTTTTTTTGTTTTTTAGTAATAATATGTACCTGAACAGGTCTCAGATGATTCCAACACATGAATGGTATGAGACACACATTTTTAATCATCGTAGTTGCGATAATCATCATTTTCCCACGTTTTTATAAACTCACTTTCTTGTTTGCTGGTCGTTCCGGTTGGATTTTTGCAACTCAATTTTGAGGCACTTCCCGATTAGCTAGCAGGCTGAAATTTTCAGGGTAAATTCAAACCCGATGACAACGCTATGTACAACTATAAAAACTGACAAAATTTGATTAAAAAACGTGGGTATTTAAATATTTTTAAAGTATAATTTAAGTACGTTAAGTAGGTTAGCACTTTTGACTATGGTATTTCGAAATTATCTTCTTCATTAACCAAAATGTTAACTGATGCATCATTTATCTCATCTTATTCTTTACCCATGCCTTCAGGGAATATAATAATGTTGTCTATCCGTTTGTCTGTGTGTCCTACCGCAGCATGTACCTCCGCTGAGGTTAAGTCATCAATCCCCAACTTTGGTATTTGTTTAGAAAAGTTTTTCTCTCCTTTTTTTTGAAGTTGAGATTCGCCTCTCTCAGGATATACGAGTTTGGAATACGGATTATTAGTAGATCTCAAGTATTTGTTGTTTCTTCATTTCTCGGTTTAATTTCAGGTGTATTTCGGAAGTTTTTTAATTTGAATTTTACATATTTTTCTGTAAATCTAGATTTTACAAGTTATCAAGATATTTCATTGCTGGATTAAATATTCTAGATGATTGAAAATGATATATGTATGTGTAATATACTATCCTACGAGTATAATTACAAGTGGTTTCAATTTTGTGTATGTGTAATGACTGGCTTTATTTACCGAAGAACGTAGAAGTCTACAAAACATATTTAGGTACTAATTGCCACCCATCCAAAAACCAACCGAGAGATCACTCTCTAGAAATACGAGCCCATATACATTTCGTTTCAGTTCAATTGTCAACCTTAAACAAAATACAGTCCTGTCTTGTACTCATTGAGCTTCGTCTGAACACTTAACACAACTGCATAGCATGAATCATTAATCTTAGTCACAAAGCTGTAACTAACAAACAAACAAACAAACTCAGTTTCTAACGGAAATTCGGCAAACATTTCGTTAGCGAACTTTAATAGGGAATAGTTTCAATAAGACTCAGTTTCAGTCTAGTTTTAAGTCATTTAGATATTGTTAGGTGGCAAATATTTGGGATAAGTTTGTGTTTAGATTTGTTTCGTTTGTCTGGAATGCTGTCTTTGAATGATGTTGTGAACTGGCCTATGAGAAATATGATGCCTCACCCAGTTTTTTTTGTCTGTTGATAAGAATCCGTCTTCAATTGTAATGATTATGATATAAAAATAGTATTTCTTTAGAATTAAGTTCATCTAATGGTTTTCCGTAAAAATCCGCCTTTGGCGACTAGAACGCAAATTATGACACCATGGAACAGTTTATCTTTATAGTATTCTGTATTTAAAGAATATTCCATTTAGTACCATTTAATAAGGTAAACGTGATGAAATTGATTTCTACATATTTAAGATGCGCTGAGGTAGATTCCTTCTGCAGTCCAAAGGAACTTTCATAGTAATTGTAAATTAACAGTAAAAGGTAATTAATAACCAATATGACGTGGCACTTTCGTCCTTGCCTTCTTACAAATCTATAGAACGTTCTATTTTAAAAGGCTATTTTAACACCAGAAAATTATCTATAAACAAGATGTTTTTAATGTATGCATAAAAAAATGTTTTAAACCCGTAAAATAGTTAATATAAAGCCTTAAAATGCTGTTTCAGAAGTGATAAAACTTCGCCTGTCTTAGCCGCGATCCTTCGTTTTATATTTAAGATTTATTGTAGGAACAATAAATTTTACAACTTGAAGGAAGAGTACCGTCGGGTGCAACAGCGTTTTGGGATGTTTTCGTTTTTGTGTTTTTTTGCTTGTATGGTTGTGTTCTGTTATTTATTTGTTTGAAAGATGTGGATAGGTTTTTGGTTATATAGGAGATTTTGTTTTAAATTTATAAATATTGGCTTACGAGAATTTGATTGAGATATTATTATTTTTAATGCAAGACTGGACGGTTTTTCTTTAAGTTGGTAATTATTGGTAAAAGATAACCTAGATGTTTTTAACTTACCTGAAAAGTCAAAGCATTCATATTGAACCATAAAACGTTTATCAAAACGTATAATTTCTCTCAAAACATAAATTTATTATTTAATTTTTCGAATCTCAAGCGTAAAACGATAAAAATTTAACGCGGCCATTTTTATTTTCTTTTTATTACGAAGCTGCCGTAAAGGCGGAAGAAAATTCTCGAATATTCTAGTTTTAAAGACGTTACAAGTTACACGGTAACAAAGTCCCTCGTTTGGGTTTGAACACGAATAAAGGCCTTGGAGTCTGATCTTATTCCTTTGAAATGGTTTTATTATACGGCATTATTGCCTAGGGTTAATATATAGGTTCTCTGCTAATTTAGAGCTTGTGTTTAATTCTGGGCATGTCTAAGGAACATTCTTTACATAGAAATTGGGAATTGTCAGACAGAGTCTTAGATAAGATAAAGACTCGAATATGTTAGACGAGTGTCTTTTTACTTTCCATGAAAATGAAGTAAAAAGACTCAAATATGAGTTAATTTTATTATTCATTCATGCACGCTGCTGCCGACTGCACGGATAGCCGAGTGGTTGAGGTCACCACGCCAAACCCACTGTGCGCGTCGTGTCGCGGGTTCGATCCCCGCGTAGGACAAGCATTTGTGTGATCCACGAATGCTTGTGCTGAGTCTGGGTGTCTTTGGTGGAGTTGTATGTTTAAAAACCCCCCGCGATACAAGGATTAAATTCCTTAGTTCTGGAGGGGTTTAAAAAAAACCCGTACATAGTGCATTTAAAACTCCTAAACAATTAAAAAAACCCCAATAATGGAACAACCTTTTATTTCTGAATAGGTTTGAATTTCTACATTTTGAAATGAATCCCGAAAAATCGTTTATTTCGATATACAGAGATGACACTAAAATTAGTTTCGTTCCGAAATATCTTCTTGTCTTCTTCTGTTTGTATGGTTTTTGTAGGCCCCTGATGAAGTTTTACGCAACCTTGTAAAAAATCTGCTGTTTTTTCCTCACTCTCATTTCCTTCAATGTTCTTAATAAATTATGCTTACATTATAACACGTACAAATACACATGAAGTTTTAAGTCTCTTTTACATCTTTTGTAACATAATGCAAATAAATACATATATAAATATGAATTTAGAAATGCATCTGTAGCCCCATGTTTTGAACCTAGAACTATACGTTTGGTTCTCCAAAGGTAATAACGCAATAATATAACTAAGCTATCAATGAGATACGTAGCAAAGTATTCAATTATTTTATTCCGTAATTAATTTCACTTTTAAAAAGCATTTAATTTTCCTCTATTATACCTACTTCGCTATTTCAAGTGACGTTACCTGGTGACATATGACATATGTAATACTTGTATGTCATGCACACATTTACAGTAACTGGGTCATGCAAATATTTGTCGATCATTTAAATTATTATATCATTAATTAGATCATTTATATTTTGTTTATACAAACATGGAGGGCTTTAAGAGTTTAACATATAAATATATATGTTGACTAGCTGTTGCTTGCCGGTCTCGTGTGGATGTTGGTTATCAATGTAAAAACATACTCTTATTTAACAAAGTCGGATAAAAGTAACTTATGTGTTAATAAAATGTGTATCTCCGTAAAAATCTCATCGAAAAAAGTCTAACCCTTAATGAGTGAAAAAATCACTACATACAAACAAACATACATACTAACATACTGTCGCTTTTATAATACTGGTGTATATATCAAAGTTTTTAATATATCGGAATTCGTACAAATTTTCTCTATAAGTACTTTTTGCTGATGTTCACAATATCAGTCTACGTTCGTAGTTGAGGGTTACAAAGGAAAATATGAAATGAATAAACTTAAATAAAAATCAACATTAAAAATCTTGGTTTCTGTAATATTTATAAAAAAAGAACTGATTACATGCAGAGTTTTTTATATAGAGATATAAATAATATCTTACTACCCACAAATATGAACCTTGAAGAGAAAAACGGAGAGTATTGAGATTTTAAAAATGAGAATAAAAAAAAATCATTAATTCTGTAAGTAGGATTTAGTATTTCACTTTACGATGTATATCTTTACCTCTGTGTACTTGACCTTTTTTAGTAACATCACAGGTTAAGCTATGCTTGACGCGGTTGGTCCGTAGATGGGTGACCATCTTTGTCATAACGAGTTCCTCCGTGTTTCGGAAGGCACGTTAAATTGTGGGTGCCGGCTGTTATTCCTACATCTTTGGCAGTCGTTAGAGGTAGTCAGAAGCTTGAAAAAGTCTGACAGCCAGTCTAACTGTTGCCCAGGTAACTGGTTTGAGGAGGTCAGATATGCAGTCGCTCCTTGTAAAACACTGGTACTTAGCTGAAACCGGGTGGACTGGTAGCCGACCTCAACATGGTTGGGAAAAGGCTAGGCCAATGATGAATAAAAGAATTTAGTAAAGATGTGTCCTATCTATCCTTTAAACCTACATAATAATGTCTGACGATGAAATCCCAAACTAACCAAATTAGGCTCCCCAAAAATAAAACACCACTCATAAAAGTCCAAAGAAAATGGCCGTTAATATAATTTTGATGGCGCCTGTACCTTATTTTAGTTACACTCAAGTTAAACTGTTTTAAGTAGATTAATGTCAAAAGTTTAAGCCCTGGGCCAAGTTTAAGTAACTGAACTTAAGAACATTTAGACGCGGACATGTAACACCGATTTTATAAAGTTACACCCTAGTGTAATGTAACCTTTATTTAAGAATCTTTTTGTTGAATTTTTAATTCTTTATTACGTTTCCTTTTGAAGTTTTCGTTTTTATTTCTTTTTAAGGGAAGATTATGGTGGATTATTCAGTAGCATTAAGCTTAAACGTACTTATATATGTAGTATTGGGTCATTATAATTAACAAGGGTTGCTTGTCAGTTTGTGTTGTTACGATTTTCTTTATAAACATGTTTAATTGTACTTCGTAGTTGTATGATTTAGTTGTTTTTAATTTCTGTACTGACCAAAACTTTCTTTTTTTCAGGTAAGTAATGCACTATTGGAAATTTGAAAAAGAGAGGAGGTCTGTAAGGTAACTTAGGTATATTGTTAAAAATTCTGAATTACGTTAAATTGATACTATATCGGTGCAGTGGTTTTTACGTGAAAGAGTAACAAACATTCAGGGTCATTAATTTAAAGCTAACCACGACATTAGAATGACCGGATAAATGATTTAAATTGTCTTTTTCAGATAGTATAGTATTTGTTATCTCTTTGTTTTTTTAATACATCTGTACATATAAGGCATAGGTGTATGCCCCGGAAAGATTCACCAAAAAACATTGAAACTGGTCACCTAAGTTCCAACGGTCTAAGGTACCTTTGTCAAAAAATGCCGCGACCTCAGGGTCTGCCGATAAATCATTGTCTTGTGAGTTATAAAGTTACGACTACCCTCTGTTTTATGCGGACAAAGAAAATAATTATTTCGAAAGATTTCCTTAAGAGATAAAAGTATGAATCTAAATAGATAGAGTGAGGTAAAAAATCCGTTGTGTATTTGTTGATTGTCGATGCTAGTATTATAATCTTGTAAGAAAACTACAATCTTAACAAAAAAGTAAAAAGAAAAAGCCCGATAGATAAACTCCTACAGCTTTTAAATTGTTCGACCAATGTCCATTAAACATGTCTAAGTACTCTCGCTTATAATAAACCTTTAATGCAACTAAATTAAAATGGCTCAATCCACACCTAGAAACCCCACGAAGAAAAGACAGATAAAACTTTAAATACCTACCTTTTTTAAAATCGGTTCAAACAACTGTTGTTAGAAAATCAGAACGTAACAGCTATTATCATTGCTCTTCTGATTTATAAGGAGAGGCCTCCGAATATATTAGGGTTCGTCCTGAATATACGACCGCCTATCTGATGGGAATCTAACGTGTTTTGTGATACTTATGGTTTTTGTGTATCCCTGACAAACCTGCTACTGTGGGCTCGTAAAGGATGGAGTGAGAACTGAAATGTAGAGCGCTATCTCACTTGCTCTAAGTTTAAAGGGTAGTTACATTATTAAAGTTTACAAGTGCACAATTGATCAATCATAGGTTTTTAGCTAGTAGCTTCAATTTGATGCTTTCGATCCGTGGATAGGTGTCCGTCTATGTCATAACGAGTTACTCCAATTTTCGGAAGGCACGTTAAATTGTGAGTCACGGCTGTTGTTACCACATCTTTGGCAGTCGTTTCGGGTTGTCAGAAGCTAGAAAGTCTGATTTTCTTACTTACATATTAGTTGGATCTGATTGTCGATTAAAATCAAAGCTCAGGCTATAACGACTCAGAAAAGTCTTAATCTAGGACTTAAAATAAATCAATTTAATCAATATCAGAAATAATATTTGCCTCAAATAGCAAAAATCCGTAATACCTTCACCAATCCAACTCCAAAACATTTTGATCAGAAACTTTTGCTGTTACACAACGCGACGTTATCTGAAGCAAAAGTTTAAAGTAGTAATCTAGAACTAATGTTCGTTTAATCTACATATCTTAACCCTTAAGTTGAACCAATCAAATTGATCCGTTAAGTATGAACCCAAAAACTAGCCAATTAGGGAACTTAGGCCCAATTAATTAATCAACTCAATAGCCATTCAGTTGAGGAGGTTTTCCAAAACGTTTGAACCGCACGCCTAGATGGAACTTTAAAGTAGGGTGTATATGATTTTTGGGTTGGGTAGGACGATCTTGGAAAACTAAATTCTGAACTAGGTATTCGATGCTTGCATACGCCAAAAATATGCTAAAAATTGTTGGGAGATTAAAATTATTTTGTAGGCGACCAAGGAACTATTTTTTTTTGAATAAAACTTTTTGTTCTATTTAGCGTCTCTTTTTCTCTATCATGTTAGGATTGGCTTTTTAGTCGTCCGGATATTGCCAATTATCCGTCAAACCTCAACATATTCTGGATAACACAACATCTTTTTAAAGATCACTTTCTTAACCGAAAAACAATTTTGAAATTTCTTAAGTACATAAAAGTAATCTGAAATCCTCATCATAGCTAGAACAACATTTGAAACCGTTTTAAACCAAAATTCTCCGCCATTTATCCTTAAATCGTGGCGACTCTGCAAGCACTACTCGACTGAAATCACACAGTTCTTAAAATCTTTTACTGTACAAAACTAAGTGAATATCAGTTCAAAGCCCAGTGATTTACGAGCTATCGTCTCCATCCATTACTTAGACAGTCCTCAAGTGACGCTCGTAAACTTCGGATAAGTACTTTCTTTAATTACAGCGCCATCTTTCGGGATACCGCTGCAGTTTAATGGCCGAAACTCTAAAGCTAAGACAAATATTATCGCAGATTTTAAGAAGATTGGATGATTGGCCTGTGGTCTGGTCATCGCGCTCTTAAGCTTCTTAAGACATCCGAAGCTCTTAGATAATTCATTAAACATTTAGGTATTATTGGATACTGGACAAATAAATCACGACTAGTCCACTAGGCTTGTCAAGCCTTATTTCAAATATGAAGACTTTATAGATGCTTGACCCTAGTATGAAGTGTAGTGTGACATCTCGTTTTAACTTTTTTGCTGGCTTTTTTTAGTTTTGGCGATGGAATCCTCATGCATACTTACCTCCTTGAGAGAGAAAGCGGTTAGTGTCAGACTAATAACCTGAAAACTTTATAACCTGAACCACAGGGTAACATCTGCCGTATTTGGTCAGTGCGTATAAAGGCATGGCATTTTATCAAATACTACCACTTAACTGGCTCTACCATTATCTTTTAAAGCAAATGCAGCAGCTGTGGGAAAGAGATGCACTCTTCACTGAGTAATGCTCTGTCACTCTTCCACACATACAATAGTCCTACATCAAGAACCAAATGTCTTCCTGCTCTAACTGCATAATACAACTCCAGTTTGGAAACCCAAATAAAAGTCTTTCTGAAACTAGATAGGGATGTCACCCTAATCCAGACAAAATTAACTTCACTTGGAAACCGATTGGCGGCGATATATTCTAAAAGTTTCGCCAGAAATTTATCTTGCGAACTTGAATTAGCTTCTATGTGGAATTTAAATGCGGCAGTTATTTGCGTTGTTTGAAAATGCCTTGTTTAATGTTTTATTCTTTTAGTAGATACAGGACTGAGGTCAATTAATTTTTAATATGCTACTGACAAGCGGCGAAGGAAAATATCAACATCTAGGAGGAAAAAATATAGGAATCTGGAACCGCCGACCCTTAGTAAGCTAGCATGGTGATGAAATGCTTAATGCTTCCAGATACGGGAAGAGGTCTTTGCCCAGCTGTGGGACATACCTATTATAGGCTGGTATAAATATCATGGGGTATTTTCTGAATTGCCTTTTGAAGCTAAATAACAATAAATTGCAATACAGAGTGCCAATTGATTCCTTACCTCAATTCCTCAAGCCGTTTAACCATTTTTTTTGTCTTAGTCATCCTTCGCCTAAGGCTAGTTCTAACTATACAAGTTTAGTGTATGAGGTACCTAAATGTTAATGTACAAGGCTTTTAAAGTTCCACATAAATCTTTAAGTCTACGTACACATTAAAACACTTAAGTAAACCGTTTGTAACTTTGTCTAACTTTAACTAATTTAGTTAAACTTGTCTTTGAGTTTGGGTTAAATATCTCTATAATAATGCATAGACTGTACACAAATTAAAGATTTTGAATGAAGAGAAAGCCGGTCAAGTACTTTTGGAATTGCGAAATTAAATATTTCATACAAATAAGTCGAAGAAATAGGAATTTCTATAATTATTAGTCATCCATCGTTTTTATGGCCGTACTATTCGTTGCTTGACCTCGATTTTATTTGATTGTTGTTTTTATATAAGCAACAAAAATTTCGGAAATTTCAATTTTCTAGGCGTCACGGTTCATGAGATACAGACAGGAGAAAACGGATCCTTTGCAATAGTGTTTCAATTTAGTACCTTAAAAGCTGGAAAGTCTGACAACCAGTCTTACTAAGGGGTATGGTGCTGCCCAGGTAAGTCGGTTGAGGAGGTCAGATAGGCAGTCGCTCCTTGTAAAGCACTAGTACTTAGCTGCATACGGTTGGACTAGAAGCCGACCCCAACATAGTTGGGAAAGGCTAGGCTGATTTGGAGTAGATACAGTTAAAATATGAATAAGGAACAGTTGCTAACCGTTTTATTAAAATTAAAAATTCCATTTGATATTATCTATACTCTATACTAATATATAAAGCTGAAGAGTTTGTTTGTTTGTTTGAACGCGCTTATCTCAGGAACTACTGGTCCAAATTGAAATATTCTTTTTGTGTTGAATAGACCATTCATCGAGGAAGGCTTTAGGCTATAAATCATTACGCTGCGACTAATAGGAGCGAAGATACAATGGAAAATGTGAAAAAAGCAGGGCAGGTATAAATCATAACTTATATTATTACCTTCTACCCACGGGGACGAAGTCGCGGGCAACAGCTAGTCTTCTATGCAAAATTGTTTAATTTTTCGTATATTTTTAATCGTACATAGAAACAAATGTTTTCCTTAGAAAAACATAGCTTTATGTCCTCGTTACAAAAAAATTATAAAGGTCAACTTTCCTTTTAATTTTTGATCTTTCTTTATACTAATTAATCTTTTGAGTTACCTTATGAAAATTGTAAAGAAAATTTATTTATATATTCACGGCTTATAAATGAGGTAGGTAGTGTAATAAAATGTATTAAATTGTTCACTTTTAGCGAATCTTTATTTTACCCAATCTTTTCGAAATTGAAAGCTATCCTTCATGTAGTATCGAAATAAATAAATAATAAATGCGGACAACATCACATACATTGTTCTGAACCCAAAGTAAGTTGCTAAAGCACTTGTGTTATGGAATTCAGATACAACGAAGGTACAACAAACACCCAGACCCGAGACAATGTACAAATGTGAATTTTTACATTGACCCGACCGGGGATCGAACACGGGACCTCAGAGCTAGCGACACCTTGAAACCGGTGCGTACGCCACTCGACCACGGAGGAAATAGAAAAAAAAATCAGAAAAAACATTATAAATTCATAATTACTAAGTAACTGTCAGATTTTTGTCCAACACTTTGATTCAAAGTAATACTATTTAGTGTTATCCGTCTCTAATTTCTTAAAGACATGAAGTATATCATATAGAACACAGATTCAAAGACAACAAGTCACTTATCAAAAAAAGAGGATTCTAGATTATGCCAAAGTAAACCACATAGTAGTCCACATTCTAACACAAACTAACAAGCCATATTGGTTTCTTAGGTTTACGCGAATGTTAGACATTGAAATGAAACTACTTTTACGGATTTTATCGCGGTCTAATTTTAAATTTTAGTTCCCGACGTTTCGAAACCTTTGCAGGTATCATGGTCACGGGCAGACTGAGATGGGGTTCGTCTTGACAGAAGATGTTGCTCGTTCTACCTTCATATTTTAATTAATTATTTGTGGTCCGACCTACGCAGTTTTGTTTAGATTTTGTAGGTCGGAACGAGTTTCGTGAATTTTTAGGACGACTGACGACTAGAACAATGACTTTTCTTAAACAAGCCATTGTTCTATTTCTTATTTACACCCTAAAGTGGCCTAAAAGCATTTTTATATACCAAAGAATTAAGATCTAATAACACAACCTCCACCAATGATGGTCCCTCATAAAAATAATAACAGCACACAATAATACCTAACTACCCACTTTCCAGTATAAATGTTTGTGTCTTATCTCACGCCGTTTTATCACTTATGATAAATTGAATCACTTAGGACCGGCAGGCCTTGCGGGGGTAGTTTCGGAAACTAGAAAAATACGATACACAAATGTATGTGTGCAATGCAGGGATAACGGTTTCTTTGTTTTGTCGGTATTTTAACAGGTAATAAAGTAGTGTCTTTTATTGCTTATTAAGTATCTTTCGTGGAGATACACGCAACGGATAACTCACGCGTATTTATTATTGAGATTGCCCGACTTGTAACTACTAGACGAGGTTTATTACAAACGATTAATAATAACGGCAAACGTTTATTTTACAACAGCTCATGATGCCACGAAAGCCTCCAACAAACATAAGGCATAATAAAAAATCACCTTTGCGTCTTAAAAATATAATATTTTCTGATTACGCTCATATTTATCAGCTGAAATATCTTTTCCTTCACTAAAATTATATTTTACCCTTATCTTTAATTTTCCACATCCTTTATATAACATGATTTTCTCAAAACCAGTTAACGCATCACATCCTCTAAAATTTGTAAAAAGTAGCATACTCAACCGAGCTCACCCTCTGCCTACCACCTCATGACAAAGCAGCGAGATACACAACTATATATTACGCTGCAAAATGAAAACAAGGATGGTAGAACTTATAAATTGCTACAGCAATGTTCCATACTAGGGCTGCCAAAGAATTCAAGGAATTCTCATATTAAAATAATACTAAATTGCACATGGAAGACTGGTTGGCAAAGGAATTTATTTAAATAATGTTTTACCAAGTAAAATTCTCCACATGGTCTTCTTTTCATATGGTTGATGTACAACCTGGTGTCAGAAATTGTATCCTACTGATATTATAAACGTGAATGTTTCTATGTATGGATGTTTGTTCCTCTTTCACACAAAAACCACTGAACAGATTTAGACGAAACTTGTACACAGATAGTTTATAACCAGGATTAACACATAGGATAGTTTTAATCCCGATTTTGTGTTCCCGTGCGATTATTTTCGATGTGCAGCGGGCGTACCCGCGGGCTATAGCTAGTTGTTTATAAAACATAATACAGCCGATCCCGCCAGTTTGAAAAGGAATTGTTGTGTTATTAAGTTTTAAATTCTTTTCGATTGCACGGATAGCCAAGTGTGCCAAACACACTACGCGACGAGTCGTTGTTTCGATCCTCGCGTAGGACAAGCATTTTTGACTGGTGTCTTTGTGTATGTGACTTGAATGTTTGTGAGACCCCCGTAACACAAGAATCTAATTGTTAAATGAGGCTGAAAAAACTGAATTACGGGTTAATTCATTACATTCATTTGTAAATCCACCATTACCTGGAAATGCCCACCATCCAAGAAGAAACAAAACGGTATCTCCACAGATACAAGAAAAGGTTGAACTCCCATCCAAATCCACTGTCACAGTCACTACTGGTGCAGAACCATGTAAAAAGACGCAAGAGAGTCGACATTGTGCTGCCTGACTAAATAGAATTGGGGCAGTGGCCATTACTATAAATGCCCTTCTTTATCTCCACGCATCTGATCATAGTCTAAGTAGATTGATAGCAGATATTAATTAATAATAATAAAAATATATGTATAATGGCTTATTAATCAAATCATAGCCAGTTGTAGAAAATTGGTTAATACGCAAATAGAAATACAAAGAACAATTTATTTTATTATATTTAAGGAAACAAATCGCCATTAACTTTGAACCTACTCATCCGAATTGAATAATTCCCCTCCCTTTCTCTTGTATTACCCATAAATTATATAATTACAGAAAAAATACATTTCTTTATTCACCCCAGCAATTTATTATAATTTTCCTTTTTTCCTTATTGACAACCCTATCTCGCTGGGGTAAAATATCTCCGTTTTCTGGTTATCTTAGAAACGTGGCTGTTATTTGGATTATTTTAACAATAGGATGCATTTTTGAGTTTAATTTCTTGGTGGTTATTGCGTATCTTGCAAAAGCAAAATATGCGAGATCGTTCCTGACAAAATAATTTTCGTCATGTATTTCGAAAATGTATTTATGTATTGCCTTTCAGTAATTTAATAGCAATAGTCGCACAATTTTTGCTTATTGTTGGCTTTTGAAAAATACTTAATAAATAAGGACAAAAGGCAAAAAATTGTCCTTGAACTTTTAAACAATAAAAGTCGACATTCCGACTCTTAGAAATTTGATTTAATTTATAGAAAAAGAGCCCAATTAGCCCGGGGTTAAAATGGACGAAAAAATACATAAAAAATCTTTTTTTTTTCGACAAACGTAGTTAATAAAAGTGTATTAGGCTTTTGTCGTGACTGAGAACGACGAAATGTAATTATTTTTTATCTTTCACTCCTGGCACAAAGCAGAAACATCGCCAGAATATTAACTCGGAACAATACTTGAGATCTCATGATGTCTTGTAATTTAGCCCTTGTTTTACTGCCTCAAATATTTATGGATCTCTTATCACGAAGCTGGTACTTCTTTAATTAATTTCTTTGCTTGTGGCGAAGTTAAACAATGGCGTCTTGAGGTGTATTTCTTCTTGTTAAATTAGCCTTTGATATTATTATCAAATGACTGCAGTAGATTAAGTTAACGTTGCCTTTCCGTATTTGTTTTTAGGAGGAAATTCTTGGTTTTATTTTGAATAATGTAATATATTAACTTCTCACATTTTCGGCCGCAATGCTGATTTGTGACACAAGGTACAGGTTCAATCCCAACGCAGGCAAAGTATCATTACAACTTTTTCTAAGTTAATTTACGTTCTTAATTATTCTAAGACTACTGACAAAAGACGAAGGGAAAGATCGTGAGGAAACCCGAATTCTTAAGCTAGTGTGATGATAGGTTCAAAACTTTTCTTATACGGTCAAATTGAGAAAACTCCTTTTTAAGAAGAAGAAAGGAAAACCCAGAAGTTTGACGTATATAGGCGGGTAATATTCTCTCGATTAGACAAAAGACTTAGCATGGACTATTAAGTCTTAACCGCACCTATTAGAGTTATGTTCTCTTAAATATTCTCGTTTCGAAACGTTTTCGGAATGTTTCGGGAATTAAACAAACAGTGAATTGTTATCTATGTAATTTATTGGACGAATAAATTTTATTCGGCACACTCGAACGCTTGCCAATTTGATTTCGATATTAATTGGAATTTTAAGGTCGATTTTAGTTCACGGGAAAATTCTTTTATATTTTTTTGTTGGAAATCACATTTGATTCTTTTGTTTGTAAAAGCTCTCATATATTTTCTGTGTTTGGGTATTAATTTATTATATATGGACTTAATCAACCCTAGATAGAAAAAAATGTTGATTTAATATAATGTTTTCCTTCTTTGACTCTTAGTTTTATAATTTTGGATTGCATTTTGGAACAGATGTTTCCTCGTGAATTTTCTATTTTTGATAGTGAGGTTTCAGAGTAGAACTTTATATGTAGGTACTATCAGTATTTTGAAAAAGTCATAAAAGTTTAAAACTGCAACCTCCTGTATAATAATTCAGTCGTTAAAAATGGGATTAGCTCTGAAACTACATTCAAAATGTTTGTGAACAAACTAAAAACACGTTTTAATGGGCATTTCAATAGTTAGTATTTAAATGTAAACACGAAATATTGCTTATCAAAATCTATTCATTTTTTTCCAATTAAATCTGATATTAAAAAAGTATTTTCGAACAAAAATCTCTATATATTTTTCACATTCAATTTATTTTCAATACTGCATTGAGAGGAAATAAACAATAATAAAACACACCCGATATATCAATTTAGCAAAACCTTGTTGATACAAGGGAAACGCTAAAATCTGGCAGTAGTGTTGTTCCACGTTATTCCCGGAATTCGCGGGGCATTTACCTACGAGGCAATAGCGATCTTAAAGTTCACGCCGTAAGAGTAAACTGGTACTCTATAACTGTTTGACCGTCTGTCTGTCACAAGGCTTGTGAACCGTAACTGCTAGACGGATGAAATGTGCACAAACGGATTTTTTGTATTGCTAATACAATAATAGTTGATAAAAATGGAGGTTAAGGCATAGTTGGCTCGGTCATAGATTTCGACTGGCAAAAGATCCTGTAACCCATTTGCACGGAACTCTCAATCCACCTCGGCCATGACAGGTTTTATTGGATTTTCACTAGCATACACAGGTGTTTTGTGGAAATTCATTTTAAATACGTCTGTGCTGCAGTTATTTTTACACCATGTTGATATTTGTTAGTGCCCTAGTTTCTTTGTAAATCAATTAAAGATGAAACTCCATGCGCTATTTCTCTTATAAATGTATATTGCGTGAGTATATTAAATATTTATAGTTGTCAATAATTTCCAGGTTTGTTAAAATGTATCTAAAAATAAATGATTGATCAAACCAAATACGGCTCTGATATTTAGTCCTGATTCGAAAGTTTTTAGATAAAATCATAATAAAAAATCGTTTTTAGTATTCACTATTAAATACCGGCACATATACGTCGATTAAACGAAAAACAAAAGTGTGCTTTAAAATGTTAAAAAACATAAAATTCGTTATTCTGTGAAAACTAAAATAATGTCAATCATCCAATTAACAACGGGACAACGTTTCAAATATTTGTTAACTAACACTGAAACGTAAACTAGGCAATAAAAATCCAATTTGTGTTTTTCGTGTTCTGTCAAATTTTATTCGATAAATCTATAAGAGTAAAAAATCCCGGGTGAATCCCAAAGCTGCGCATCACTAGTAACCCTTCCCCGGAGAATAGAGTAGTCAACAAGAATCGTGATCGAAACATTCTGTGGAAGAAATTGAAAAAGAACTGTGCTCCCAAGGGCATGGTTCAGACAAAGGGATTTTAAACACGTGTATAATTTCAAGTAACAATAGACGTAGGTTGAAATTGAAATTCGGAGAGCTTGTTTTGTTTTTGATTGAAATTGAATGGATCTTTGTACAACGATTCTGTGTAACTGTATTTTTGGGCATGAAACGGGTTTAAAAACCTTTTACCATGTATATGATCAGTAGTCATTATTTCTGACTGTTGATCAAATTTAAATGACATCGATTTTTTCATATCGAAATAAGGAGTAGGTAAATATTTTTGACAATGCTTGATGTTAGGATGAAAAACGGCAATTAGATTATAATAATTGTGTTAAAATTATTCTAAGACACCACTGACAAACGGTGAGGGAAAACATCGTGAGGAAAACTCGTACTTTTACGATAAGAGGCCTCTGTCTAGCTGTGGGTATTTAAATTTCAATGTTCTGCGGAACCCCTTATCCGTATAAAGAAGAAGCAAGCTTTGATCAGTAGGTACCTTGTATACACCTATTAAACTCCAACCCCTAAGAAACAATCAACACATTACGTGCAACAGACCACTTAGTACCAAAGTCAACCCCTCTATTTTTATTTGTTTAACCCCCGAACAATTCTTTTGATTCTTGGTGTAACCCCTAATTGCCACAAGTGTTAGGTGTAATGGGTTAAACCAATGGAATCGTCATCCCAACAGATGGCGCCTACATCGCCTGTATTCAATGCAATTCTATCCCGGCAAATGATAAACGCTTAGCACTTCTGCTGAGCTAATTTCAACCTTATTTGTTAATCGGTAAGAGAGGGGTTGAGTTCGGAATTATGTCGGTTGGTGTATGTCCTCATATGGTCCAAGTTTGGAGTGGTGTTTTTGGCTTTAATTTAAATGTTAATTAATAGTAATTATTGATTGTTAATGGGTTATTGCTGAGCTGTAACAGGACGGGTTGAGATGCAAGATGTGTTAATATTGACTCGAATGTAATGAGATTAATTAGCAACCGGCTTTCGAGTTTAAAATATTACATTCATATTCGAACGGTTGTCCGATGGTTTATTTTTTTGCGATGATTCCATATGCTTGGTAACTACGAATATCAGTATGATATTAAATAAATGATTTTTTTTTTCAGTAAAGGACAAATACTATTTTGAACATTAACGTTTATCCAATTCATAACCCTATTATAAAATGAACATCTTAAAATTTACAACTTTTTATTTAGCAAGTACTCAAAACATTCTTAAGCACAACTAACTATAGGTAATCTAAAATCAAAGCTTTCAAAATCGCTAATCGTTTTCCCCGGTTCATTATTTCCGATGCTAAACCATACAAACGCTATTTCCCATAAAATAAAGCCATCAAGCAATGAATGCGACATTTGGCACACTCCTCTAATTGCTGTGTGTGCCTGCCTTTATTTCAACCCCTCTATTTCACCCCTTTGTCCCTGATTGCTTAATGCCCGCATTTTTAATTACGAGGGTGCCTCTTGAATTATTATTGTCATTCAATTATTAACTTTTTATTATTTTTTAAACGTTTTGTCGGAGTTTTTTTATTGATATATGGGGTTGAGTTTTGAGTGGTTTATGTTATTGTTTTGTTTTGGTGATTAGTAAGTCTGTTTATTCAATTTCTTTATTTGAAAATATGAATTTTCTGTTTCCTTTTTAATGCAGTCTCTTTTTAACATGACTTTGTTTGATTTGGGTCTCGGGTATATATTCATAGGTACTCGCTTTTTGTTCTTGCTGGTTTGTATTGTCTCAGTATTATAATTGGTACAGAAAAAGGCTTATGCTCTGCCGCCAGGTTGATTATAAGAAGATCATTATAAATCTCTTCCAAAATAATGATCTATGTAGAAAATAGAAAATCTCAAAAAAATAAGTAGGTATACGTCACCGAAAATCACGCTGCACAAGACGCAAACTACTTCACTGGTAGAGCTAATTCAGAATAATTTATAATCAATGATACCAAGTATAATATCTCCATAATAGTAGTTCTAGGAGAAGACAGGACGAATATCGGTCATGTATATATCAGTATATATACATATATATCAAAGGCACGGACGGCCCAAGTCTCCGAGATGCAATACATCGAGCGCCCACCGCAGGGGAAGCCACATTATATAAATTACTTAGCTCATACGCCGTGATTCACAAGATTGTAGCGATGCTAAAGCTATTATATCAGTCTAGCTTAATGTAGTATAGGGATGATGAAAGGAAATTCAGCTTTGAAACCGTGGTTTATTGGGAGTATCTTTGGTTTATATAATTATATGTATGAAGAATTTGTAAATGAATCAGTTTTAAAAGATAAGAGAGAAACAGAGTGTGAGTTGTCTCGTGCATGTGACTTGAAATTTCGTGGAAACCCCGCGACATACTTATTTAATTCCATAAAGGCTGGTCGCTTTTCTTAATGAAACAAGTCCAATATCATCAATCTCAGACTATTTCTGAAATAATTTGTAATACGATGTTGTAACGAAAGATAAGTATGAAATGTGTTTTTTTTGGATTTTATAGCTCTCCAAAATGAACAACGCTAATCAGTTTTAAATTTTAAAATCGCTAACTACGTCTGGTATTTTCAGTAACCGCAAACATTTAAGAACTAACACCATTTTCTGTTACAATTTAAAAAAAAAACAAATCTCAAACATCTCCAAAAAAAATTGACCTCTGTTCCCAAAATACATATCCCAAAATACAGTAAAGAACAAAAGATCTAATTCCGTCACACTATAAAATAAACGGAACAATTTTCTCCGCCCATAATTTTCGTGGTCGCACTTCCGAAATATATTTTTATTATTCTGTTAGCAAATATTATGGATGGCATGAGTCTTATGTTTGATGGCCCAATTATTTCGGCTAACGTCTGTTTTAGACGTTCCCACCACAGTATATAAATTACTTAGCATAGGTCAAGTAAATATGGTGCAATTGATGGCGTCTCGCGTCTTTGTTAACCATATAATGATTAAGAAAATTCATGGTAAGCTTCTAGGGTATGGTGGAGAAATATTTGAAAAGTTTAAAAGCAAGTCGGACGGCTTAAGAAAACCATGGCAACGTACGGTAAATTAACTATATGATAAGGAGATTAACACACTGTTAATTAATCATAGGAAAAAAATTAAGGGAGTTTTGAAAATATGTCTTATTGTTTCGTAAAAGCGGATTAGTCAACGGTAATGCGATTTATAACATCAAACCAAATAGATTTTAAAGTTTAATGCATGTGAGACTCTTTGACTTTGTTAATTAGTTGATTAATGCAAAAAAAGCATGCAAAGGCTTAAAATGACAGGATATATTAGAAATGAATAAGCTCGGACAAAAAAATAGATGAAGAAAAATCCCACTAAATATCAAACCAAACAATTCAAAATATATAAAAAATGATTATCATTTTCACAGACATAGAGGCCGTGAGGGAAATATCAAACGCATTCCATACGATTTTTCCTCTTACATACTGGAACTGGTAGTCGAAAATTTATGTCGCCAACAAGTCTAAACCATGACCTATTAACACAGCGACATTATTCCAAAGCCCAACATTCCCAAATTCTGCATTGAACAACAGAATGATTTATAAAAGACATCTTTAACATAGAGCTTTCCGCTTTAACTCTACGCCACAAGCAAATGCAGTCGAAATGCGATCGCTATGGCCAGTTTTGGAGGAGAGCCAACGGACGACGGAGACCAGCGGATAGGCGCGATGTATGTATGATTTGTTAATATTATAACTTGGGAGGAAATGAAAAATCTTGGGTCGTTAACGCTTGTTTCCGATTTGGGATCCTATAAAATTTCTCGGATTTTTGTTTCGTCTTTTTCCACAAGATTCATAGTTTGGCTTGCAGTCTTTTCGGAATCAACAATTCTTTTTCAACGCAAAGGTAGTCTGTAGTCTTTTCAACATTTTTTTTCGTGCAATCAAATAATATCATTTTTAAATAAGCCACAGCTCTTTATTTCCTTGAATTTTTAAATGTTTTGGGAAAAGATAAAACCTTTTCCTTGTTCACAGTTGTTCTCAATTTTGCGTACACTCGAGTCTTTGTATACACAATTTCAGGCAAAGTTCCTGGTGCTCAGCTATGTTTTTGGGAAAAACTAGGCTATACGTGACTTACTATTCGCTAAAATTCAGGAATTTAAAATGCCAATGGTCTAGAATTTTTGAGATCTATTTCTCTTGAGAACGCTGAATGCGCATTGCGGGTACCAATTGATTTTAGATTCTACATTTGACGACGTAGTCTCCAATTTTCCTTTATAATATAAAACAGATCCGAAATGACAGCTTCCATAGTTAGGACAACAAAAATGTTTAGAACATTCTATTTAAATTCACCAACACATCAATCGTGTGAATCAAAATTCTCCGTCGAAATTGCGAAACGGTCAGGTGCGCGTAACATAGGAGTCAGTTTCCACAATTTGTTGGAATCAACCCATGCGAAAGTGGAATGCCAGGATCGCACCAATTGAAAATCCACGGTCACTCAATAGGATTTAGTTATGCGAATAAAATTTAATTCATTCCCAACTAATGCACCAAATCAATTTCAATCAAATGCCCAAAATTATTTGGTATTGACATCAAATTTTCCATTACAAGTGATCAGCGTGCAAACAAACATTGCATTCCGAAATCCAAGTCCAAAAAGTTTGTCAAACTCCGAGAATTTTCAGTTCAAACCTAATTAAAAGTTTATTGCGAATAAGTTTTATTTTCCGTCAAACATTTTATCAATGAGCAAATGATTTGATGACATTTTCGAACGTCAGAAGACGTTGCTAATGAAGGTACTTGTTCCCAACGGACTTAAGAATATGCTTTATTTTTGAGGAAATATATTGTATTGTCTATCAGGATAATATCTTTGATAGTTCTACTGGGTTCATATTATTGGTATTAGACTAATAATAGACAGCGTTTCCTTTTCCGTCTCTAGAAGAGTATAAGAACAGATATTCAATTGAGTTTAAGTATCAGAGTTAGTATTTATTTATAATTGCGGGAAGCAAATATCATAATTATTGGATCAGTAGTCTTTAATACTAGTTCTTTCAAACGTCTCAGACTTATAACGACTTTTGTATCCATTAAAATCTGTGAGTTATGTGTCATTAAATCTAGATCAGCTTCTATAAAGATTTTATTATTTTTTCCTTTAAACTTAGAAGCAATAAAACTAAAAATTGTACCTGTCTGGCTTCACTAAAGCCCATACTTAAGTGTCAATTTAATAACCAATCATCGTTAATTATCATTATTATCTATAAAATGTATCCCAGATATGTCGTTGCATAAATTTAATTTATCACATCCGTATTGTCAGCTGACGCGTTATGCGTTTCCAAAATATTAAAATGCATACTCGTAAGTCATTACAAAATGGCTGTCGTTTTATTGACTTTGACGGTCATTAAATCATTTATGACGATAAAGTTTTGATGGCTATAGTTGTGGAATGCACTGAAGTTGATTATGGGGTACAGCTTAAGTATGTAAGGCTTAACGATTATCTGAGGATAAGAGCCACTGAGCATGAGAATAAAATAAAATAACGGGAAACTAAATGGCTTGAATTTCAATTTTACAACAATTAAAAAATACAGTGAACTGGATTTTATCCTTTTTGAATAAAGTTAAGAAATGTAATACAGAATAATACGAAACAAAGAAGTTGGTGAGAATCAAATATACAGGTGATGCTAATAAAAGCGCGGTTAAAAACAAAAACGAGAATTATTAAGACGTAACCGGAATGATGTAGACAGTAAAGTCAATTTCGAATAGTCTGTTTCTATTTGTTGCTTATATTTTTACAAGTCCATAAGTACTGACCAAAGTAAATAAGAATCTCAACGAAAAATTAATTTGCCTGTCCTCCTTACCCGCATAACTAAGTGAGCTTGTCCGCCAGGACATATAACTCAAAAAAATCGATAGCCCGTTTAAAGCGAGCCAAATTCTGGGTACAGTAAAACTAAAAATTAAACAATCCAAGTTGGTTGACTGCCAACTATCTTTGTTTCATTGATGCATATCGCCATGCTCTTGGCACAAGGTTTTGTGAAAACGGGCTTCTTGACTACTCCCGTTGATTTTCTTGATAAAAATTACAATATGTAGTACGGAATTTTAGAACTGGTTGGGTTTCCGTTGACGTTTCGGAAATTGCTTTTGAGGGGTTTGAGTTATGATTTGTTTGTTTGTTTTTGTGTCTTTAAATGAGGATTTATTGCATGTGGATATATTATTTTGTTCTATTATATCAATTTCCAATTTGTTTATGTAATTGTCTGTAGTTGACATCTGATCAAACAACGTATAATACATTTCATTACCTTGAATCAAACTCGACTTACTTTCAAAGACCCCAAATATTTATGAGTGACCAACGGTGTTTGTTATCCTATTTAAAGTGAAAAGAATACAGCAAAGCTCCAAATGATAAAACTGTAAACAAATCTACTTTATGAAAAATAAATGAAACCCTTAATTACGTCTCAAGATTAAAGAATAAATGACAAAAACCTTTCAAGTAGACGTGAATCTATACGAATACCAGGACAATGAACCAAGCGACCATTCAATGCCATCCAAAGCCGAGTATTTAAATTCAAAAAAATCTCTTTTCAACTCTATTAAGCCCGAACCCTAAGTCGCATGAATAGTATCAACAAAACACGATAAATCGGTCCAATCTTGAATGTTGGCACTTATTCCGATGCAGGGGCTGTATCAATACAGATTTTTATCTCGGAACTTCCTGTATAGTTGGAAGACCGTATTTTGTAGTAGCGTTCCGAACGAAAATAAAAACTGACCGAAACCGTTGGGCAAAGGTTCAGCTAAAGGCAAATACGTTAGGGTTGGTCCTTTTGATTACGGAGTCCTTTGAGAGGAAACGGATCAGAAACGATTTTACGCTGAATATATTATAGCAAGTCAAGTTAGTTTGCTTAACTTTGATGGACATTCCACTCGAAGCTTGGTCGGATGATACCACTATCAGGTTTTTCAAACAAATCGTGTCAATCCAACTTAATCAAATCGCATCACACCTCCACTATTAGTATTTGAAATATAAACACGAAAGCCTCCAAACACCCGTGCATATACAAGAAATAAATTCTAAAAATGTTCAAGCGAACGGTCAATAAAAATTTTTGCTTCAAGCTCAGAAAAAAAATGGACGACAAATCTCGTTTTTGACCTTTCCCTTTGTGCTATGGACGAACGCATTCAGGACTCACAGTGCTGCTCCCTTTGAACCGTGTCAATATATGCTCGTTGTTTATTAAAAGCTACGAGCTTTGTTTTTGCCTCAAAATTTTGATAGAGGGCGCTACGTCTGTTTATTAAAAGAGTAAAGTCCAAAGTAATTTTTTTAGCTGTGTAGTAAATTTTTGGAAACATTTTCGAGAGGCGACGGAAAGTCATGTGTTTTTGTTTCACAAGTAGCATGTTTAAAATAGGCGTGATGTTATTGCAATGGGATGAAAAGTTTAATAATTTCACTCTTTCTTTAATATTTTTTCTCCATTACCCATATTTGACAGACACTCTTTTGTCTTTGAAGTGCCGACTGCCTTTTATACCGTAAAGAATATTAAAATATCTTTAATTACTTTTTACCATGCACCGTTTCACCTTTTACAATTTAATCTAAAACAAAAGGTAAGGAATTAATTAACAAAATTAAATGACGTCATCTTATTAAAATCCTGGTTTTTGGCCGAAGTCTCCGCCGTTTGACTTCCTTATCCCTCGGGGAAGGCAACTTCCTCATTTTCCTCTGGACCTCTGAAAGAATTATAAGGTGCAGGTATTTGCTTATGTATATTACGATACTTAGAACTGGTGTTCAAGATAATTTAATATATAAAAATTTCTCTATAACCTGATTGTGATTCATTTTGCTATTCAATTGGAAAAGAGTCATAAAGTTTATACTGCCATAAGCTTTCGAATCTCATTCCAAAGAATTCTCATTACCAGTCCTCATTTTATTCCAATTCTTTTTTCCGATCTAATTACATCACAATCTATCCAAGCCTTCGATCCGTGCCCGCGTATAGCAGGACCAATGGACAAAAAAGAATTCGGAGCTAAGGACCAAAATGTCCCAAATAAGAACAATAAAGGCTTGACCTACGCTTTGATACCTCATTTAGCTGTGGCTGTGTTTGCCCTCTTGACACTATTTGTGCGGAATTGTGGATCTATTGTGTTTCTTGATTACGGACATGGGCTTTAGTTCTCTGGTTATTAGAGTTCTCTCTCGTTTTGGGATCATATTCGAGTACGCTACCGTTCTCGTGTATTTAGACGAATTGTTTTTGTGGAATTTTTGTTAGTTTGTTTGTTTAAGTGCTATTTTCCACGAATTGCTATTCGATATTTTAACTTACCATTTTTAAAGATTTCAAACTTTTGAGACTGTTTAATTTTAATTTAATGTCGAAAAGTTCAACTTACTCGTCTCCAAAGTTCTGAGTTTCATTATTAAAGTCACTTTTTTCAATAACGTTTGCTTGAATACTTTTCTTTTCGTCTTAAATTCTGATTATGTTCTATGTTACATAGCTCCATGTTTTCACACAAAAGCGGAGATTCTTTCGTATTCTTGAGCGCGTCAAAGTCTCGAAAAGAACTACACAGTTGGGTTTTAATTAGGCTCGCCTTATCTACTTTCTCCAGGCGTCTAGAGGGAAGGAAGTTGAAAAAGTCAATAATTACCTTTTCCCACGGTCAGAAGTGGCTTTTAGTAGATTCTCTTGGTTATATAGCAAGCGTTCAGCGGAAAACGATGAGCGATTTGTTAATGTTACTAGATTTTCTGACACAATTCTTAATTTAGACAAAACTATTAATACTGATATACATGAATTACCTTTGAGCTAACATAGCTTTATTTCCTATGTAACGACTTGTAAACACATCGATAGATTTACTGTATTACTTTTATATATATATATTTACTGCTAGTTTTAATATGCATAACAACAATTTTCTACCAATTTCATCATTCGATCTCTGTTGTACTCAACTCCACTTAACAATCACAACCGCAGTAGCTACCCGCTTCCGCCTATCGTTACGACCCCAGCCCTCCCTTACAAGCGGCACTTCTAATTGCATTATTAACCTGGCACATTTCGATTGGCGAAACCCTTTTGTTTTTCGTTTTTTAGGGTTCCCCGGGAATCGCTTCTTTGGAATTGGATTACAGAATTATTTAAATCTATTTAACGAAACAGGTCTCCTTAGGATGCTAAGTTTAGGCGTTTTTCTTTCTCATTGAAGTACACAGATTTGTTTTGTTTAGTCTCTCGAGATTCTCAAAAGGTAATTTCAATTCTGATTCTGTTTGTAGTTCGGATCGGAGGTTTTTATTTTGTTCTGAAATCTGAAATTTCGTACGAGTTGTTTTCCCGTAATTGGATTGTTTGAGATTTTTTTTCGAATACCTACATGACCTACTTGAAAGCCAACATGAACAGCCAATATAAAAATAAATTTGGTATACAATTCTCTTGTGTTAAAATTGAATTACTTACCAAGATTCTGCAAATTGATTTCAAACCAAAAATATACATCATATAAGATCTAATTTCAATAACCGAAGCTAATCCAATTGAGTCTATAAAAGTTCAAACACTCGAAATTCTTCATCGAAACTTGATTTCAGAGTTTAAAGACAGTCAAGAGGCAGGAAAGTTTACATAGATAAAGCAATCCTCTATCACAGGTCGCTATTCCATTACCAATGACTCTTCAAAGCTCCCTCCACTTTAACTATTTACTATTCAAGTTTCGTCGAAGCATTTACTAAAGTAACTGGCTAACTGTATATTCGTAGGACCCTTTTTCTTTGGAAACTTTCGTAGATGTTCAGAATAAGTGACGGGAATTTGAGAAATTAGGGGAAAGTCGTCAGTTTCGCGAACATCTTTAACCTTAATTGGGTGACAGGTGATGTTTTTGTTATTAACTTTTATGGCAATTTTAGGGCTATACTTTGATTGAATATTAGTTATATCAGCTTTTAATTTGTGTTATGTTTTAATCTGACTTAGAAGTGTTTGTGTAACTATCCTAATTAAATGCAGATTTTGTTATTTTTGATATAATAAATAGACAAGGTAATTATTCTCATATTTATATCTATTACCATCGTCAAAAGAAATCTGAGTGTATAAAAACCAAAATATGTACCTACTTCGTCTGTTGACGTCACTAGTTTTTTTTTCATTAGGATTAAAGATTCACTCATAAATATCTGCGTTTGTATCTATATACATAAAAAGCTCATATATTACGACCTATATCCCACTCCCCACTATAATCTAATCCATATTTTATTGTTGGAATCTTCCTATACATCCCCCCGTTACCATGACAACGAAACCATAACGGCTCACAAAGAATACGCCATTCATGGGGCATTGATGGAATGTATTGTTACGAAGCCTGTGTACAGCTTTATAGGGAAACTAGTTGTTTTTCGTGGCTCTGCCTGTTATTGCGGATGTAAGGACCAAAAAAATATGATAGTACCTACAGTTCTTTGTTCAACTTTTGTCACTGCTTACAAAATATTGCTATTTTTCAACTGGGTTGCGAAGAAAATTGTGTCGCGTTTAGTTTCGGAAAAATAATTACGTGATAACGTGTCAGGTGCAAGGGTGGCACGTCGTGTTTCTTTTTCGAAGCTGAAAGACATCGGAAATAAGTTGAACGGGAATTCATTCAGCTACCTCCCGGCGTTTTCACATCCTGATCAAACACGTGAAGTATAGAAACTTTGGATTTATATTTCCTACAAATTTTCTTCTTCATTTGAAGTACTTTAGGTCTTACAAGAATTTAAATATTATATTTTGAGACTAGATTTTTTTCCTCATTTCAGCTAGACAATTAAACGTTAACCTTTGAACTCTTTGTCTATTAAAAGCCTAATCAAAAAACATGTGACTGTGTTAATATACCTACAATTTTTTGAAGCAACTCAAAACCAATACAAAGTGCCACGCGGACCGCAACAAAGGCAGGTTCCCACCTTTGTGAAGCGTCGCTTGTCAGACAACAGTATCCGGTGTCTGAACCACAAGGTATAAGTGTGTAGCGGGCCTTGTAGCCTCGATCTAAGTGCTTCGGGGTGTTTGGTTCAATATTACTCTTCTATTTATTATTAGTCCAAACTGTCCCTGTGTTTGTTAATCATTTGTTGATGAAAATGTTTATCGAATTTTTTTCTAATTGATCGAAGATTTTCTTGTTAGGTTCCATGTTGCATATATCCATTTGTTCACCCAAATAAAACTATTGCTTTCAGACACACTAGAGTCCATAGAATGTTGGTAGTATTCCAGCATGAAAAGCCTTTAGTAGTCGTAATTACTTTTGAGAAAGTCTTCAAATGTATTAATATGAACCTTACAAAAAATATGTAACTACGGTATGAGTCTGCCCCTTGTATCTTATACTAATTCAGACCACTTACAACACACGGTAGCATACGGTCTATGTTGGTTTAATATATGTAAATATTATCTTCCTCTTTCCAATCATTCGGCGTCGATACAGTATTTTTCTATCATTCGTCTCCACTATCACTCAGTAAATACATTTTGTTGATTTAACCTAATCTCTTTCCTCGTTCCTTATCATTAAGGATAAAAATCAGAATAAATTGGCAGCCAAATTCCGGAAATTATGATTCAGCGTTTGACCTCGATGTGGATCTCGGACCATCCATAAACAGCTCCAATAAACTTTTTGGCCAAAGATCTATTTTAGTCCTTCAGGGCGAACAGGACACAATTTGAGAATGAGCTTAGTAACCTTGATAGAACCTGAATAGATTTACATATAATTAAACACCCTATATTAAACTTCGGAAATAAGGTCGACGGGGCTATCCTTTACGGGCATTAAATCTGTTTTTGTGTCTACAAGGACCAATATAACCGCTTTTCAGGCATCCCTTTATGTCGAGCTCTTTCACTCAACATATTAATATCAGTATCTGTGTTGGGAGTTTTCGCAAGTAATTTATGATATAAAAGATTTTCTTTCACAATATTCTTATACAAAACAGCATTGATCATTACGTTTTTATACTAGTTCCTTACAAATTATCTTGTTTTTAAACCGCTGTGACTTATAAATTACGTCTGTTTTAATGTATTATGCTTTTAAATGGTTGTGACAAGTTACACCGAGAGTTTTGTTACATTTATTTACGTGGAGTGCGCTTCATACACGGTACGAAGTAGCAAAATAAATTTTGTCCCGTCATGTTTGTATGGCAATTATTTTCACATTTTAATTTGAAAAAGTTTTCGAAACATCGTCTAATGTATGAGTAATAGTTCATTTAGAATTCGCTAATAAGACTGTTGTTGACTTTGTTTATTCGCATAATAAAATCTAATAGATTCTAAGACCGTATTAATTTTAAGTTGCGGCTAGTCTACCGAGATGGAACAAATCATTGCCTCCACTAAGGCCTTTATTTCTTGTGTCGCAAGGGTATCCACAAATATTCAACTCATATGTATAAGACACCCAGACTCTAGAAAGGAATTTGTCGATCATGCTTGTCCGCAAGTATCAAACTCCAAACAAATCGCTTTACTAAACAAATCGGCAATCTGTGCACGAATTAACAAACATAATGCTAATTTAATAAACGAAAACATTTTTCTGGCTTAACCAAAGCATGATAATTGAGCTTCCACATTTTTACACGAAAAATTCATCAGTAAAATAACTCGAAATCTCCAAGGATTATATTTTAATTTACGATGTTCAGTATTTAACCCCCCTCTCACCTTTGAACCATCCCTCAAATGGTCGTGATTAATTATAATTAATGCTTTTTGAATTAATGAAATAATGCGACTGCCTGATAATGTCAGGTCGGCAGAAATAATATTTATTGGTCTTCTGGTCCTTTTATCTAAGAAGCTCAGTTTTCATTGATATCGAGAAATTCGGAGTATTGATTTTATCGTTTTTTAGATAAATGTCATCTTTAACAATAATTTATTTCTTCCTTTTAAACCTATAGTCTCGTGTAAAATACTACCATCGCTAGAAATAACTATTGATAAACCTATTCGGACCCAAGATTACTTGAATTAATAGAAAATTTAACATTGTCAGTCATGAGACGTCAATTTTCTAAATAGAAAAAATCAAGAAAAGAACGCTAACACAAAAACCTTACTTACTTTCAAACTACTACTTAGTCCAATTACAAATTACAATAAAAACACAACCTAAAACCAACACCAATAAAACACAATTCCCAAAAACAAATTTAACATGATTTCTCTTGTTCACAGCTCCACCGAACGCAGTCGAGATCGCAAACCACCCTCCAAGCTCGAAGTTGGAAGTCAAGGAAGGCGAGGACGTGTCTCTCGAGTGTCTCGTGAAGAATGCCAAGCCAGCAGCCAAGATCGTATGGTTCAGAGGGAACGTCGAGCTCAAAGGAGACAAAGGTAAGGATACCGTTACTGGGACATTGGATTGGTCCTTTAGTCCGCGCTGATGTTGATATGACATGGACGTGGCAGTTGGTAAATGCTGAATAGTTGCGAATATGCTGTTTAATACAATTGGATTAGGAGTTAGTCGTATTTGATAGTGGTTAGGGATTAAGATAACATTAGTTAAAATATGAATGGAATATGTTGTTTATTCATGCATTTATCTGTCTTTAGATATATCTAAGATGAGTAGTCCTCAATATAACGTTACTAGTTTTTAAATTGTAGTCGTAGGTAGTAATATGACCACATTACTGGGAAGATTCGTAACCTTTTCAGAAGTAATTAATAATAATAAAAATATCAGTTTCACAATCATCTAGAAATAGATACATGTCCTTTTGTCCAAGAAATATAAAAACCAGTTATCAAAACTACAAAAGTCTGTAAAATTAGATTTCAAAATGAAGTTCATTTTATTAGCAAGGAGCATAGTCGTTGTTGCCGTGGGAATGCTATCGGCAGACTGAGGTGTTGAACCATACTGCATTAAACACAAGGAAGTGTCTTTACAGCTCAAGTAAAAGATACTGTTTCGACACGTTTAGACTGGAACTCGTTCAATGGAATTAAGTTTTAATTGGTTATACGAACTCTTTAAAATTGGATCTGGGTTTATTATATTATTATTTTCTCTTATGGTTGATTCTATATGTGTATTATCGAGGTACAATTGTGTTTCAAGGATTTAACATTGATTACAAATTATTTTAATCTCTGATTATATTTTAAGACACAACTTTGAGAATAATCAACAGACGGATTTAAGAGTAAAGTTTTGAGTCATTCGCGAAATAAAAGTAGTGAAAACAAATAGAACTTTTTTCAATAAAGTTAAAGATTAAAATAAAAGTATCAAAGTTCTTTGCATTTTACCGTAGGAAAATCATATTAAAATTCGTTTCGAAAGGAGTTCGTTTAATAAATCCAATAATACCGTGCCAAGTCGAAGGTTTTCCAATTAATCGTAGATCATCTAGGTAGGTCCGGTGCGTTTCAGACCCATAATGAAATATTCAAAGAAAATTGCTGATAAAATCATCGGCTTGTGAAATTGTTTTCAGATTTTTAATTCGATGTGTTCAATTTTGATTTCGGGATTTTTTTTTGGATTAATATTGAGTACCTGATGAAATAATTGATGTTTGTCGTGTTATATATGCTGGTTTTAAGATTATCCATAAAATAATAATAAAAAATAGCTCAATTCAAATCTCACAATTAAAGAAAATATAAATACGTATAACAATTATAATTTTGACAGCAATAATTGCGCAAATAATGCTTTTATTTTGCATTCATCTAATACGTAATCCTACCAGTCCTTCATTGTCCACTAGACCAAAACAAAATTAAACAAATGAATCTTCAAGTATATTAAAAAACAATCAACTTATTATTTTGATCAACTTTCGATCTTCAAAACACTTACAAACAATACGAAATTAATATTAGTCTGTTTTATTTAAACACTTCTCGATAATTGGTCGGCACAACACTAATTGGCTCATCGCAGCTACGGTCATTAATTAAACAAGTTTTCGATTTCAATTAGTAAACAATTGCAGTGTGCTATAACGAGGCTCGTCGAAGTGGTGTCGTGATATCGATATAATCAACTGTAGGTAGTGATGTGGATGTAAATGTATCGATATTTCTCTTGGGATGGGTCTGTCAGTCGTCGTTTCGGTGAATATTTACTAATGGGTAATATATGGTTCGTGGTATTGTATTCCGACATACGACGAACATTGATGGGTCCAAATCTAAACTATCTCCTCCATTTTGAACCATATTAATTGGAATGGCAACCCGTAGAACAAAATTCATTTTAAAAAGCAACTGTATTTCATTTACATTAGATAATGAAATAATTAGGATTTTCTATTAGCTAAACTCCACTAATCACTGTTAAGGGGTGATTGATTAAACACCAATTTAAGTTATTCAATCATGCGATAGTGTGATAGAGGAAAGGGATGTGACGATATTATTATTTTTTAAGTGTGTATGCCATTTGTTCTTCTTTTTATATGGTTGACATTCAACTTTTTCTCTTAGGGATAAATAGGCCTCTGACGTAGCGCACATCCTGAAAAAAAAACATGTTTGCTGATTTTGGTGCCCTGTTTTCCTTCAAAATTCTTCTTCAAAAAGGGGATTTGAAAAGACATTAGTGCGTGCCGGGTTTTGAACCTATAACCATTGCTTGGCAGTTCAACGGTCCTGCCACTAGGGTAACTCATTTTTTTCTTTCTAGTTTTTCACTGTGTGGGTTAAATACATATAGTAATAACTCAAACCTTCAAATAGTATTTCTATTTGTGAAGAAGACTTATTCTCTAATGCGCATTTCTAATCGGAATATTCCGTTCCAGAGTTTCTGCCAATGTTGAATAGACACCGAAACACAAGACTACACAACAATTAATACTCCGTACTTTAAGCAAATATATATAACTACAATATTAACATTCCTTACTTAGCAAATGTACACAATTTCCCTCAAATGAATTGAAATGTACTCACAACAAGTTATTTTTATAATCGATTTTGCCAATACATGAATTATTTATTTAACGAAAAATATTTTCATTCATTGTTAATAACTTTTTGCCGAAGTCATTGTCATATTTGCTCACTAATCTTAATAAAAACAATGTGAGTCCTCAATACTTTCTTTCCGATCTCAGCGAACCGCCAAACCGGATAAAATGAAACTAGTCAATTATGTAACCCATAATACGGCTTAAAATATCACCACAAAAATCTTTCCACCAAAAACCAATCCCAATTCGTACGCATGTTAAACAAAATCAAGCAAACTGACACGATGTTAAAGTTTGACAAATATTAATAGAAAAAAGTCGATATTGAACCCGTCACAACACTCCGAGTTTCATGGCATAAAATATTAGATGTCGATATTCGTTAGTTGCATCACTAGAGATCTGGCTTAGGCACATCACTAGATGTGGCATCGTGATACGGTTTACATAATTCTGACAGACGTGATACAGTCATAAATATTAAAAACTTATCTTGGTACGTATATATTTTGACTTTTTTCTTATTACTCGAGATATTATTATTATTCCTATAAAGTAATGGATAGGAAAGCAAGAATAGCTACTGAGTGGAGTTTCTGAGGCAAACATGGAAACAAAACAGACCTTCTTGAAAGTTGATGTACTGCCTAGGGTCAGAGTTTTCGCCACTGAAGTGACTTAACACACCCTTAAAACGTACTCAGATGTTCTAGTTTTCTCACGGTATTTTGAAGAAAATCAAAATTCCTTGGAATTTAGGAAAGGTTTTCGGTCAAAAAGTCTAAGGTCAAATAATTGAGAGATGTTTGGCTAAAAAACAACATGTCATTATAATAAAATTAACCAGAATATCTTGCCATTTTAGGCCTTTTTAGTGGAAAACGTATTACGTAGGCGTTTTAAAATAAATCCTTTGAAAAATACTTTTTTTTAATCTTTTTTAATTTACGGGGTTTTTTCTGAGTAGAAAATGTCACCCCAATGATTGATACAGATATTTTCATAAGGTTTATATTATTCAAAGCCACATCTAGCGTCTATAAGTCTGTGCTTCGACTCCGCTAGTAATAACGGCGTGTGACAGTGACATGACCCTCCAAAAGTACGCCTCGTTCCATATTCCGAGGTATCACGGAGAAAAAAAACTAATTTCCTCCCCAACCTCAATTTTATCAACATCGGGGAATCATTGAAGTTTTTAATTTGATTTCTTTGCGCTTTATAAACTTTTGATCGGGTATTTTCGGAAAATCGGTCCCTTTTAATTTCATTTGTTTTTGAGGCTAGAGGTTATTCGGTATTTAAGGACGTTCTAAATATAGGGTTTTGATGATATTTAGTCGATAAATCTGACCTAGTTTTGCTCAAATCATATGCCTGAGTACGCACAAATCCCGATGGTCACCAAATATTTGTCGGATTTCCCAAAACTTCTGCCATACATTTTTACTTACGAAGTCAGATTTCAAATTCTTCGATGATGAAATTGCGTTTTGCAATTGAGACGGACTCGCTTCCTCTACATTCCAACCTGCTACTGCTTCTCAGAATTTCGTTGCCAAAAATTTCCAATAAACCATTGAATTTGAAATCTCGACCTGGGAAATTTACCCTAGTTTTTGAGCTAGAAACATACCTGGAAAATTTCACAAATGAAAAGTAAAGCCGAAATTAAATATGTTATTATATCGTCGGAATAACGAGATTGTATGTTCCTGGAAAATGTGAACCTTAATACAGAGGTTTCTAACATTATTATGAAAAAAATATCCACCTTTGTGTACAAATTAATGGAGATTAAAAGAACGAGGAAAAATGTAAAAAATTATAAAGCCTACTCACAAGGCTGATGCATTGTTAACATAAAAATCTAACTTCAATGACAATAGAACAACGAATATCTATCTACTTCAAATTAGGAGCATGGCAGAAAATAAAAAACTTGCTGATAAATCAAAAACAACATGCACTCAATGGAGGAATCCATAAGAAAACTCCATTCTTATTTGATATCATCTTGGTAAGCAATCCATGTAAGTAATGTATCGGTGAATATAAATATATACTTATATCTGGTTGACAATGGCAGCAATAACACAGAAACCATCAAAGGACCGACGTAGAAGGCTCGTTTTGTTATCTCGCGGATACAAGTTATAAGATACTTCGATACAAGAGAGAACAATTTTCTATAGAAGAAATAATGGCTTCAACAACCGATGAAAAACACAAAAACCATACACGTATACAAATAAGATGAGTATTTAAGGTGAATGAAAATGTAATTCATGAAATTAGTTTAAGTGTGTTAACCATAGATATACAAATGTGGATTTACAACTATTTCGAAAACAGTAAGGAGTCTGGGTGATTGAAGAGAGATTATAGATGAATTAATAATAATCAACATTGATAAGCAGAAATAACTGAATGAGGGTTATATGAAAATAGAAATACAACAATAAAAACAGAATCGCTATAGCTTGTAGATTAAACTGACGACGAAGACATTTGTGAGCATTTTGCGGTTTTCAAACCGTCTATTTATTGGGAGAAAGGAGTTTTTGTGGTCGCTCCAATAGCAGGGCTTATGGCAGATGGCAACTCATTGGGACTTATTAATACTTATGTAACTGACAAAAAAGTGAAGACACAATTCGAAATGTCTCTAGATGAAATTACTTTTTTACTGAACGTTCCGAGATTCGGAATTGAGATTTATTCGATTCCATTTTTAGCTTCTGTTTATTGATTGTTTAGATTCTTTGGAGATTTTTTTGAGATATCTATTTCATCTATTACGATAATGTTTTCGTTGTTGTTATAAGAATACTAAGCTTTATGAAATTGGAGATGTAGAAAGTAATTTCAATGAGAATTTAGTCGAAGAAATTGAATTCTTTCTTTTACGAAAATGTTGGAATCGTTACTTATTGTCATACCTTATAATATTACTTTTGCGTTGGAAATGAAACTATGTCATTATAATAATGAACCTGTTTCCAAAAAATTAAAGCATAATGGAAACGTATATGGCCATACATATACATATATCTAAAACTAAGTTTTCTTCCTGAAACTAATTAGGTTAATGAAAATATTAAAGTAGAAGTAAAGTGAAATACAAATTATAATTGAAATGACGAAAGCAACAAGTCTGAGTAATTCAATTAGTGTGATGGTAATGTTTTATACTTAGATAAAGTTACTTGTAGCGAATGCAGAAACAACTGAATGGTATAAGGTCACCGCGCCAATTACTTACTGCGAAACGTACTGTGGATTTGATCCCCGTACAGCATGAGTATTTGAGTGATAGTTTTTATTCCATATCTATGTGAAAATCTCGCTACACAGTGATTCCAAACGAGTGCAGTAGTCGGTATTAAAAATGAAACGACACGTTTCCATAGGCAACGAATGACAAGAGACATTTTGTTCGCATGGAAATTTAAAACTAAAAATCATCCGAAAAAACTTTGTCAGTCCTCAAAATATGAGATGGCCACGAAAATATTCCAAGGGTTCCCTAATTAATACCGTCGTACCAAATCTGTCGGATACACGTCGCCGCGTCGCTGCTTTCGATAAGTTTGCCCGAAAATTTTCATTACTACCGCTCTGAACCAGGGTTGACAGATTTAAAACGAGTAGATTTAATTGGCTTTCGATATTCCTAGCTGTGATAGGATTTATTGGGATTTAATTATTTTGCCGTTGATCCGGATTTCGTAGTGGTTTCGGCTTATGCTTGCCATTGAGTTTGTTAGGGAGAAAATAACATGGGTTTTTAAAAAAATTTTAACAAATTATATTTTTCATTTTATTTTTCATCAAATTCCTAATAATCATCTATTGCTGTTACGTTGTTGCTATGGCCTTTTTAGAAACATGTTTTGTTAACAAAACCATTCATTGGATATTGTATTTTTTTTATTGTATCAAGTTTTTGAACTTTATCGTCGGTTTTTATGATATTCAAAAGCTATTGTTCTTAGAGCTATCGTTGTCAAACCAATTTTGATACAGTTTTGGCGCAGTGCCTGGATACTTAGCTTTTAGTGCTTATGTTTTGGTTTGATCCTCGTTTGTGGTAAAATCTTTATAGATACCCATTTAAAGTCTAGAACGAAATCCAGGATAGTAGTTTAAGATTACAACTATAGGATTGTTAATATGTTTTTATAGCTTTATATCCAGTGAACTCTTAAGTTACTAAAAATATTCCAAGTCTGCGTAAAATAATCAAATTTGCAACTCATTCTTCTTGGAACACCCGCAGAGCGACTAATACCAGCCATAGGGGTATAAACAGAACATTAACGTAACAGAGCACTTTATTCCTGCACAAAATGGCGGCGTTTCGACAAATTCGCGCACCAGAGATCGCAACGCATTACTGTGTTATGACGTCATCGCTACAGTAAACACACGGCGCGGAGGACACATTGTACTGCTCCGCAAATTGGAAAAAATTGTACCTTTAAGGAAAACGGTCCATGGATCACTTATGAGAACATAAGTGCTTGCCTGTCATATTTTTTCTGGTAGAAACGAATCTGTTAGAAATACTTGATGATTTTTGTTAGGAGATTTTCAAATGTTTTGAGAGGAAGACAGGATATAGGAACAAACTCCGTCGTATGAAATGGATTTCGTGAAATAAATGAGCTTTAAAAAACAGATGTGACTTGGTCGGTTCAAATATCCTCTCAACCATTTAACAAAAGAGGGAACGCCAGCTTTTGACTCCTTGATCAGATGATTGAGCTGTTAGTATATGTGCGCAACTCAATGAGTTTTTAAAACTATCTGAGACAGCTATCTCCCTCCCACAAAGGCCACAAACCCACTTAAAGAGTTTCATGGTACGTGCGTGGCTCTTAACAAAGTAAATACGTTATTTTTGCAAGTTTGTCTTCATTTCCTTATAGTGCGCAGAAAAATAAGATCTCATTGGTCTTGTTTGTTTTCCATCAATGTAACCTCTTCCATTTAAAAGATTGTTGATTGTGTCAAGATAGTCTATGAGTTTGATATGCAATTTGTTCTATCACAATTTGTGATTGGTCAAAAGAAATTTTTGTAGTGATACTTTTAAAAAGTACATCTTCATCAACGGCCTTAAATTATCCACTATAGGCTTCTTGCGAGCCAGTTTCTTGTCCTTCGTATCCATCCTATACAACCAATTTGAGTAGTAACATAGTTGCTTATAGTACCTAAGCCTTAATTCCTGTCAAATATTAAACCAAGATCAGAACGTCTTGACCTTCTTTCTCAGGCATAGAGAGATCTCAATATGTATTGTTTGCGTCTTACCCACAGTCTAGTCACCCTGAACATGACTTTATTTTAGAACAAAAATTTACATTAACTTCGGTTCTCTGTAATCCTAACACACAACCGCAGTCTCTTTATAAATTCACAGCTCAAATGCCCCAAAAAAAACCATTATAGTTCACTGTTTTACCTTGCCCCAAAATAAAAAAGAAAATAGTTTCTCACTATTTCTCCTTGCAGTCCTGATTTTATCCTAAATTTTAATTCGAGTTTACATGCCTCCTACATTCTCAGCGGGACACTGTCGGTGCCTAGATAGCTTAAATTAAGTACAAGTGGTCCCGCGTGTGTGATCACACCTTTACAACGCGCGAATAAAGCGTTTGCTTAAAATAGTTGTTACGTTAATGTGTAACGCCCTTTAGAGCTCAGTTTTAATATTGTTTTAGTTATTTATTGTGTGTTTGGGATAATTTGTTAGGTGTGAATAAGAAGGGGTGTGTTTTTAGGGTTTGTGTTAGTGAAGATTTAGTTCTAATACTTGTTTTTAATTGAATGAATACCTAACACTGTTTTATTGTAAGAAAGAAATGATTATTTTACGAACAATATTTGAGACGAAAATAATTTTGTAGGCAACTTTTTCTACAGTTATTTATCTTGATTTTTCCATCAGAAAAAGCTATTTATTATTTTAGTGTATAAATCCGTTTGACAAGATATGTTTGAACTATTTTACTGTTACAAATTTATATAACTCTCAACTTAATTTCGTTGAAAACTAAAGATTTTAAAACAAAAAAGTCATTTAAATGACTCGAAATTACAAAAGCGTAATTATTCCTAGCACAAAAATAGAAGCATTAATTTTAACATCTCTTTTAATTAGGTAATTTTTTTATAAACCTAAATTTAATTGACAATGAAACGAATATCTTAATTATGTGTATTTAATATTTAATTGTAAGAATACATTTATTCGAAACGACCTTCTTTTTATTTCTATAGTATTGACACAGGTTATATGTCTATTAACTCGTCGGAGTCTAAATATAACATAAGGTTAAATAATTAAGCAAGAACAAGGGGGCATGCTAGTATAGCATAATACTCGCTGTGTACCGCTTTGTTATCGGGACTAGTTTCATGAAATAATCCTAGCAGTTTAGGCGTAAAAGGGTAACAAACGTACATAAAAAAATCTCATTCAATTGCAGTAAGGAATTGTGTCGCATGGGCACATAAATATGTGAAAAGTTAAAGATATGAGAGTCTTTGATGGGATTTGGAGGATTCTTCCGCGCTGATGAAAAACAGGCTATCCAAAAAAATACATCGCCATTGAAAATTTTAGGTTTCTATCTACGAAGGTTCATGAAGTACTGTGGCAACAGGCGGACAGAAACTCGAGCCTCAATATTAGTTTTGGTTTTTAAATATAGGTCCTGAACCCTTAAAAAAAAAATCAGTGATTTCAAGATCAAAAACATTGAATTTACATGTAACACCTAATACCATTATCAAAACATCACTAACACATCTTCACTATAGAAAACTAAGGTCGAATCTCGTTTGAAACTCTGAAATACGAGGATCTCGTTCCAACGACTCGCATTTCTCGACAACCTGCAATCCTATTAAGGCAGTGTATCGACATAGAGTAAAGTATATATAAGTGTATTAAACTGCAATTGAGACTAACGTGGTGATACTAGCTCTTTATAGATACCTACTTGGGTGTATAAAGAAGTGCTTACTTTCAATTCTTATTCGCTACTAGCGGACCCAGCAAACGTTGTTTTGCTTTATAAATTATTTCTAGTTGTATGTATTTTTTAATGCCACTTTATAAAAAAAATAACAACAAAAATTTCTTCAAAAAAAAATGTTACTGTGAGCAACCCTTATCACTTAGGGTTATGAAATATAGATGTTAGCCAATTCCCAGACCTACTGAATACGCATATAAAATTTGGTAAAAATCGGTAAAGCCGTTTCGGAGGAGTACGGTAACTAACATAGTGACACGGGAATCTTATATATTAGATTTGGAAAAATAAACATCTCTAGCATTTAAATATTTAATAATTATCTCGCGGTTGATTTCACAAACATCCAAGTCACATGCGCAAAGATACCCAGACTCAGGACATTTGTTGATCACACAAATGCTTGTCCAGTGCGTTGATTAAACCCACGACGCATAGCGAGCGTTCAATGGGTTTGGCGTGGTGACCTCAACTATTCTTCTATCCGTGCCGTTGTATTGGTATTAAGATACTTTGAAAGAGGTTTTTATATAATAATTTTGATGTAATAAAGGTTCTTAAATTTTCTCAAATCCACGAGGATGTATTGTGGCCAATTAGTCAAAGAATAGGTAGCCGGACATAGCATGCAATTGGGGATGTCCAGTAGTGGACATATAGGCTGATGAATTATTCTAATATAAAAATCTGACACAGAGTTTGTTATAGAAATTCATCAAATCGATTCTTCGTATTTTTTGGTAGATCTTAAAATAGGTCCTTCTTAAGTTGGCTGATTATGGGTTGCCCTTTAATTAATATGTATTTTCATTGTTACAGTTTCCAAAGAAGAGATCCGTGAGGTGGAGAATGCGAATGGAAACCCGAAGTCTGTCCGGTACACCACCATATCGAGGTAAGTTTATCATGATTATTATTTTAAGGGAAAGAGTAATTCGACATGTAAGTAGGCCGTTATTAATTCGAGATAGAATATTCTAGATTCACCTAGGGTCAATATTGTAACGTTTTGAAAGGGCCCGAAAAACGGCATACTTGAAAAAAAAATGATTGGACCAGGAAGAGATGTTTTTAAACTGACACCCAAATTCTCTAATTGCCAAGATAATTTTAGATTCTACACTTTCCGACTTTGCAAATAAATTAATAATGACATGACTTTTATTAACAGTTTTAGTAACTTATTAAAATAAAAAATCCTAAACTATCTACTCAGTTGATAACACAAGTACAAGATTTAATTACCTATCACCATATAAAACAAAATAGGAACTGAACTACATAATTTTTCCCTCTATTACACCAGCTAGATAAAAAGCAACTTCTTACGCAATTTAAAAACTGGCATACTACGCTTTATACTAAGTCGTTTAAAGGCATACAACAGGACAGGAACCTAGGACTTCACAGTAATTGCGAACTGGTTATGATGGGCTAGGAACAAAAAGTGATTTTGTACAGTCAGTTGCAAAAGCTGGTGGACTCGTTTTCGCTAGTTGAAGGTTTTGTCACATACATATAATAGGTATTATGCGATTAAAGTCTATATCCGTTATTAATAAGCTAAAGTCTTAAAAGTACTTTATTTATGCCTCCTGGTCGACCTCCGTGGTCGAGTGGCGTACGCACCGGTTTCAAGGTGTCGCTAGCTCTGAGGTCCCGGGTTCGATCCCCGGTCGGGTCAATGTAAAAATTCACATTTCTACATTGTCTCGGGTCTGGGTGTTTGTGGTACCTTCGTTGTATCTGAATTCCATAACACAAGTGCTTTAGCAACTTACTTTGGGTTCAGAACAATGTATGTGATGTTGTCCGCATTTATTTATTCATTTTATTTATATGCCTAAAATACTACATTTAAGCTAAAAGTTACAAACAGGAAAATTTACTAATATGGCTACGGTTGTCTCAAATATTTCGCTTAGCGTTAAGTTTGTTACTAAAACGCTGTACATAGAAAGAGTAAATAATATTGCACGAAAACCAGGTTCCCATTAGGTAAAAATCACATTCAATTCGATTTACCCGTTCAAATGCTGCAGTGCCACAAAGACACAGACATGACATAACTCTTGTTCTTGACTGTACAAACAGGTATCTATGACGAGCTAACTCGTTCGTAAGATTATCTCCTAACTAAAGGGCTAAACTTCTTATGCATTCAGTAGATGGTTTTTATCTATTTGACGAAAGATTTTTAGTCCCCACCAACATTACTCTGGACCCTCGAGAATTGGTACTTCCTAGTTTCCTACCAACTGTACCCAAGCCGCCATAATAATATGAATCGTGACTAAAACTAATAAACAGGTAAACATAACTCTAACCAGGGTTCAAATTTACGAAGCCAAAACGGTCCCATCATGTCGGTTAAATATAATATTAAAGGAAATGGTTCCGTACCCCAAACTAATTTGTTGTTGCGACAATTCCTGTCAAAATTTGACATAGGTCAGCGAAAGCCAAACGGTATTGTATTTCTTTATAGATGTTAATTCAAGTCCTTAATTATTCCTTTAATGAGAGACGTTCTTTAATGTGTAATTAATGGTATTCAAATTTCTCTTCAACTTGCAATTAATTTTCGAATATGATTGCAGATGTATTTTATGTCTTGTAATTTCAATTTGTAATTTTACTGGCTTTTGAAATGTCGGTCATGTGATTTACCTACTGTTAGGGTGTGGCTATGTTGACAAGAGGCGCGATGTTTTAAATTTAAGAAACCGCATAAAAAGGATACATGGAAAATGAGGCTTCACGGCCCTAATTCTTTTAAAAATTATATTCGAGGCAAGAGACTCTCACCGGCATAACACACGGTAGTGACATACTGTGCCTAGAATGTTATAAATAAGTAATTTCGAAATTGATAAGAGATACGAGTATTGTTATATCGGTTTCCTATTATCTGTTCTTATCGGACTGTTTCCATTCAAGAAAATATTTTGTTAGGGAATCGTAGAAAAATAAAACCAGATACTGACTTCTGTCGGTTTGACTGAGAAGAGTTTTGCAATATAATATGAATCCTCCACTAACCGAAATCATTCGAAATTTCTCTTTTCGAATATAAAATAGTTCTTCTTACGGTTATAAAGCTTACAAAGCTAAACATCGCACCCTATAACCACATCATCGCTAACTCAATCGCTCTCGCGTCTGACCCCGCTACCGCTTATGCACTGTAACCTCTACCTTACACTTTTACACGTGTTTAACATACAACATACGTCATTACCTAAGCTTCCCTACAAGTTGGTAGGTCTGTATTCCAGGAAACAATTTAGCGAATTTTCTTAATGTTAAGTTTTGTTCTTAATGAGCCATTCTTCGAAAGCCCTTGAAAGTAAGCTCTTCATATTAATTTATTTGATATTTTATCATTAAAATACCTTGAAAATTTGTTGTCTTAAGCTAGCTTTATAGCTTTCCTTATAGGCGTGTCACAGCTCATGGAGAAACAACTTAGTGTCAGAAAGACAGCGGAATCCTTTTTTCTATTGTATCTACCCTAATAAAAGAATTATCATCAGCTGATCAAAGTATGGTTTTCTTCTTGGCATCAGTTGCTTTTCTCCAAACATCAGAACAGCTTTTTTAAATTCTACCAAGCTACGCCGAATATCGCAGTATGCTTCGCCGAACCGCACAGTACAACTATTCACAAAAGTGTCACAAATAAGTTAAATAAATCCATTCCATTGTCATTTTGTTCCAGACATCAATTTGAAAGTTGTCTGAAATTCTGGAAAGTTCCATCATACGCGTTACGGAGTTATACGCGACATATTTGCATGTTATTTTGTATTTTATGCTGCCTTGACTATGCTTAAAGGGCCCTTGTAAATGAAACTTTATTGGGATATAAATTAGGTTACTTTTTGTAACTTTTTGGTGTCATGCTACGAAAGTTAGGTCTTATTGTGTGTTCTAGGATTTTTGTTGTAACGAAAATAACTTTTCTCTTACAAAAGGGATAAACAGTAAGGTACGTATAAATTACTAGCTTTTGCCCGCGACTTCGTCCGAATGGTTAGAAGATAGACGTTAGGAATTTTTGAACGAAAGCCCTCGAAGATGAATAATGTTCCCTGTTTTTTCCACATTTTCCATGGTATCTTCGATCCTATTAGTCGCAGCGTGATGATATAATAATATACCCTAAAATATTCCTCGGTTCCTCCTCCTAAGATTAGCGCGTTCAAACAAACAAACTCTTCAGCTTTATATATTAGTCGTATAGATTTGACAAAAAAACTGTTTAGACCGTCAGACAGATATTGGATACGTATTTTTTCTCTTTTCTAAACAAACGAAGTGACAATAACAGCATTTTTAATAACAATTTCCTTCTTGAATACTTGTATACGAAGTATGTGCGAACACTGGACATTCTTAACTATAAAGGATTAAGACATGCTACACATTCAAACGGCCCAAATACTTCGACAACTCTCCATGAGAAATATTTAAACTTTAACCATCCTTGCCCTTTTAGTTAACGAATACTTTTGCTGAGGTAACGGCCGCCATCTTGGATTAAGCTCATCATGTGACCGCAAGTGAAGTGTTTATGTGAAATGGACTTTATGGTTTTTGGAATAAGGTTTATATTGGTTTAGTTTTAATATATTTGAGATTGTAATTTTTTTTGGAATTGAAGTTTGCTTTGAAGAAAAATTTTGCTGAAATTGGGCTACGCCTCACATAAAGAATTTCTTTAAAAATTATATGGAAATAAACTTATAAAATGTGAAGTAAATTTATCAATTCTCTTAAAGCTTAACCTCCGTTCACGAAGGCCACTTTAGTGTCACTGTCACTTTAAAGTGGAATATCTAGACATTTAAGGAGGTTTCTGACTAGTTTGTGAATTGGATACGTGTGTTGAAACATATCGATCTATGAGTAAATTAAGCTAAGTTATTAAACGACAAGACTATTGAAAATTTAGTAAAAGTTGGAACGTACAAATAGGCTCGTAGGAGCATGTTTGAAATATTATTAAATGATGTAACGGTTTACTCACGCGTATTTATCGGGGTAGCCCGACTAGTTTCGGACCCAACCGGAGTCCTTAATCATGAGCAGACGCGGCGGGATCGCGAGTCGAACCCGGTTGGGTCCGAAACTAGTCGGGCTACCCCGATAAATACGCGTGAGTAAACCGTTACATCATTTAATAATGAATCAGTCTCACGATAGTTATTATAAAAATGTTTGAAATAATACAGCAGTTAAATCTCCTCTAAGATTAAAACAACTGCATTCTGAATTCACTTAACCCTATTAATATTCATTTTCAGTTTTCATTGTATTCATAATCTATATTGTATCATAGTATCTACAATGGTACTTGGTACATCTGACGTTTAAGCTAAAGTATTTAACTTTGAGAGCTGTTAAGCCGGTTTGAATCCAACTCCAAAACTTTACAGTTTCAGTTTATTTAAAATCAACAGACTAACGATTAACGCTGGCTTGAGGCTAAACTATAACTGAACAAGTTGATCGATTACAGGTTAAGCTATGCTTAAAATGATTGGATCTTTGGATGGGTGACCATCTATGTCATAACGAGTTTTAGACGGTATGGTAAGTTATGGATCCCGGCTGTTATTTATACTACTTTGACAGTCGTTACAGGTAGTCAGAAGCTAGAAAGTCTGACAACCAGTCTAACTAAGGGGTATCGTGTTACTCAAATAACTGAATTGAGGAGATCAGATAGGCAGTCCCTCCTTGTAAAACACTAGTACGTAGCTGCCGGATGCAGATCCAGTTAGACTGGAAGCCGACCCCAACATAGTTGGGAAAAGGCTAGGATGATGATGAAACTTCAAAACCCGTTAACGATGTGTTCAAAGAGCGTTACTTTAATACATTGTTAAGTTTTGAAATTTAGAAAAGTATCAGCAAATCGGGAAATGTTTGTTCTGATTCTGGGAGTCATGTGAATGTATCTCAAATAATTCTGCAACCCTCACAAAACTAGAATTAATTTCCTACCATTTATTGGCGCACTACATATCGTAGAGCGTCTCTTCCAAACCTGCAATAACATTAACTTTAAGGGGAAAAAATAGGCTTTTTGACCTGACTCTGTCCGTACTGGTCATATACGGACATCAGGTCGAACTCAAAGTGTATCAATTCTCCAAAATCACAATTCATCTGTCACACAACCGTTCAAATATGGCACAAAGGGATGGAACAAAACACACTCAATTGTTTCTCTGGGATACACCGATGTGAAGTACTGGATGGTATGCGTTAATAATCATCATTGATCCTGGTTTCAAAGAGCAATGTTGCGACGCTAATCATTGAGGCAAACATTTGTGACACTTACAAATGTTTGTTGATACAGCATATCGCGTATTGGTTATGGATGTAACGTATTTTTTTTAACGATAGTCATTTTTAAGACGTGACAAAAAATCGAATAATTTGTTTTAGACATGTCGTTGTGGCTTTGCGATTTTACGCCTGGATTTGTGAGCACGCAAGTTAGAAGGTGAATTTTTAGAGTTATAATTATTATTTGTACTTTCTTAATTATTGTAAAATAACACTGACAAACGATGACGGAAAATTTCGCAAATTGCATTTTGCATTCCAAAGGTTGGAATCTAAAATCTCTAACCCACAGTGAACTAGCGTGGTGATACCGTGCTCAAGCCTTTTCTATATGAGAAGAGCCCTAAGCCCAGCAGTGGGACGTATATAATCTGTCATATCCTGATTGATTGGGCATACCAACACATCTTACTTATACTCTCTCGCAACGATATCCTAATTGAGAACTCGTGCTGTTAAATTAACTTTGCTACCACGGAAACCCTTGCAATATGTTACAATCTAACAATGTTCCAACAAATTGCTTGGATTATCTTAAGATTTAATAAAAGTGTCCGCTCTTCACTTATGTGGTCCATATAAAGTTAAATCTCTTTACAAAGCCGTGACAAAGCAAAACCTTGTTAATACAGTACTGCAACGTAGAATACAAAATAATTTATCATTAAAAGGAAGCAAGAATATGGTTGTAAAGTCTGCAGTGTAATAAAAATAAGCTAATTAGTTTAATCTTTTTATAACGAAATATGCATTGTGCCAACAACGTAGCAATTTTACAAAGACGTAATCCTACTACCTACTAATATTATAAACACGTAGTTTGTATGTATGGATGTTTGTTGGTCTTTTACGCAAAAACCACTGAACGGATTTCGACGAAACTTTGTACACATATAGATTACTAGTGACCCAGCAAACGTTGTTTTGCCTAATAAATTACTTCTAGTTGTATATATTTTTTAATGCCACATTATAAAAAAATAAAAACAAAAAAAATCGTACAAAAAATAAAATGAATATTTTTAGTCTGAGCAACCCTTATCACTTAGGGGTATGAAAAATAAATAGTAGCCGATTCTCAGACCTACTGAATACACATTTAAAATTTGTTAAAAATCGGTTAAGCCGTTTTGGAGGAGTACGGTAACTAACATCGTGACACGGGAATTTTATATATTAGAAAATAACATATTATGGGATAGTTTTTATCTCGGCTTTATGTTCCTGTGGGATCATTTTCGATTTATAGTAGACGGACTCGCGGACAACAACTAGTATTTTATATTAGCGAATCTCGGGACTTATAAAACTGTGTTTTGCTACGATATGTCTACCTGTCAAGCAAAATTTAACGCATTGCAGTTCGTTTAATTTTGTCAGGAGTTTTTGTATTCGCGTCCATTTTTTATTTCTTTTGCGATATATTTTCATTCTGTATCGGCAGTAAATAATGTTGGATGAAGTTTGTGTTTTTTATGAATTGCAACCGATTTTTATATTTATTAGGGTTCCGTACACTAAGGGTAAAACTAAACCCTATTACCGAGCATTCGCTTTTGACCGTCCATCGGTCTAAAGGCTGTATCTGTAACTGTATCTCGTGAACTGTGATGGTAAAACTGTCAGAAGTTTCAAATATTATGATTTTTTAATGCCCCTATTATAATAAATAAAGATCGAGGTTAAGCAACGGTTATTGCGAGCATGAATTTGATTGGGTGATTAATTGTTTTTCTTTGTTCTATTTGTACGGAACCCTCAGAGTCGGACTCGCACTTGACCATTGTTTTTTGCTTTTCGTGTGTAATTGCGGGTATGAGTGTTTACTCATATTTTACCCGTGATTGGAATCAATATTGATATCAATTATAGTTGTTTAATCACTTTTCAGGGGATAAAAATATATTTTAAATAAGTATTTCTGTTTTCAATCATTGTCGGGTGTAGTTGTGCATTGATTTATTTCTTTGTAAAAAAAAAAATTCATTTATTTGAACTGGTTTAGTACAATATATTCAGGAGCCTAATGGTTCTAATAATTGTAGACCAGTACCACACTAAAAAGAGTATGGATGCATCACTAATTATTGTTTTGACTTCAAAAGAAGCAGCGATTCCTGAGCTTGTTTTTTCATTTTTTCTGAGACTAGACATAGAAAACGTCGACCCGGTAAGAAGTAACTTAACTAAAAAACGGAATAATTACAAAACTAAAAAACCTAAATAATAAAAATTATGCATTCAAAACACAAAACACTAATTCGAAAATATTATGCAACTATTAAAAACAGTACTTCAAAAGTCTAAAGCAAAATAAATTCCGCATTATTGCAGATTTAACCCGATATAACCGGATTAAACTGGATTCGGGACGTCGCGCAAGTGACAGCCAGGGAATTACGGGACATGTCCCGTCTGAAATTAAATGCGTGCCCACAAATGGTGAATGTTTTAAGGAATATTTAGAGGAATGTGGCCACAATTTGCTTTTATATTAGGATATTATGTTCTTTTAGTTTTTGAGTTATTGTAAAGTGTGTTGGACAATACTTATGTACCGGGAGATGATGTTGATAAAAATGGGTTTTTATACTTGATTATTGAACCCAGTTCAGTATGTGTATTTTATGGATTTATTTGAAAAGATCAGAATAACAAAATAAAAAAGAAAATCTGCCGTGAAACCATCAGTTTTCAATCTATCGCCTAAATACTTCAAATTATTTATTTCTATAACTACACGTCAGCCTGATCATCATTCAGTGATCATTCATCAACCTTAAGCGCCATCTAGTGTTGAAATTTGGAGTTAGTAAATCAAATTAGAGCATACAAAACTATCTTAATGTGAAATCAGGAACTATAATAAATCAAGAACTTATTAATATTATTAAAGAAACCTAAAATGTATTTCCGAAACAACATCTGTTGGTCCAATTCTGAATCTGCGAAGATTTTCTTTAAAATCTAAAATGCATAGAATATTTGCAATACAACAAATCTTTTCTATATTCGCTTGTATCACGTTCACGTTGTAATGTGTTCCGTATATTTATGTAGCTAGCTTTATGGAAATACTAGCTGTTGCCCGCGACTTCGTCCCCGTGGGTAGAAGATTATAAGTTATGATTTATTTATACCTGCCCTGTTTTTTTCACATTTTCCATTGTATCTTCGCTCCTATTAGTCGCAGCGTAATGGTTTATAGCCTAAAGCCTTCCTCGATGAATGGTCTATTCAACACAAAAATATTTTTTCAATTGGACCAGTAGTTCCTGAGATTAGCGCGTTCAAACAAACAAACAATCAAACAAACAAACTCTTCAGCTTTATATATTAAGTATTAAGTATAGAGTATAGATAGTATAGATATAGATTACATAAATCTTGGTAATCACTGAGTATGTAAAAGAAGTAATGTGAGTTTGTATGGTTTGCTTCTACGGCTAAACTACTGAAGCGTTTTTAGTAGAATTCTCAGATTTTCATAAGACTACTTTGGAGATAACAGTAAACTTGTTTTTTTACATGAGAGTAAAACTTTAACATCTAGTAATTATACTGATATGAACAATTAATTGCAATGGAAAAAAAATACATTCGGTCTAAGACGTCCCTTACTTAATTCGTTAAGCGAGCATTACAAACAGTTCGAATCCCGTCTGACGTTAAAAAAGCACATTTACAATACACTATTTATATAAATAACTAGCTGTTGCCCGCTACTTCGTCCGCGTGGTTAGAAGTTATAAGTTATGATTTATACTGTTATTTCCACATTTTCCATTGTATCTTTGCCCCTATTAGTCGCAGCGTGATGGTTTATAGCCTAAAACCTTCCTCGATGTATGGTCTATTCAAAACAAAATTTTTCAATTTGAACCAGTAGTTCCTGAGATTAGCGCGTTCAAACAAACAAATAAACTCTTCAGCTTTATATATTAGCATATGGATAATTCCGATCCAAAACGGATTTTGTAATCATACCTACGCTGGCAATTTCCTGGGGGAATTGAACAGACTCGCAGATTAAATTAGAACTAAATATGTTGGTTAGTAATTAAATTATACTAACAATGTTTTGAATGAATGTTTAGTTTGTGGAATGTTCGTTAAGATCGATACAAAAAGAGAGTTTAAGGTTGGCAAGTGTGTCTGTCTGTGTCATCATAGCTCCCGAATTAGTATTCTATCCCGAGTATTTTGATATCTCAACTCCGCGGTATCACTAACGTTTTCGTTGCCCTTTTTGGTCTAAGGCTAAATGAGAGGCAAATTTGTAACAGATTTAATCACACTTCAAATTTATGACCACAGCTTCTAGTTGTCCTTGATATGGAGTTTTAATTGTTATAGTAGCAACAGAAATAGGCACATTATATGTGATCATTCCAACTATCAAGCAATCACTGTTAACGAGATACAAAAGTGGCAGACGGGTGGACAGACATAAAAGCCCTTGGACTTGAACAGACATACTCGTAAAACCGAAACGTTCTTAGCTTCCGGTTTAAACATTTATAAACCTATCCAACAAAAAAATATTTTTATGATTTTTTTTTTCAACTGAAAAACATACTAATTTGTATAATTTTTGCTTGTATTCAATACCTTTCCACAGCTTACTCAACGCATCATCAACTGACAATAACATAAGGTTATATCTCCAAGAAAACCTCTTAATACCAAACAATGTATATTTTTATTTACATGTGTTAGTAAACGGTTCACAACAGATGCAAGTAATAGCCATCGCACGGAGTAATATGACCCCATATGGTTCAAAATGTTCCTTGTGTGAAGTCTTTATTATTTTCTGTAGAAAAACTGAATTAGGATGCTTTAGTAAGATTTGGATATTTTGCTAACTTAGTACTTATACTGCAAACTAAGTTTTATGTAGTTTGAGACTAGATGGCGTTGTGTGAAAGTTGTGGAATATTACATCATAATATGCTAGTCATCCCAGCAAACGACGTTTTGCCAAGGTGCAGAAAATAATACTTAGAGGGATAAAAAATAGATGTGCGATACTCAAACTTACCCCAGCGTACAAAATTTTACGAGAATCGGTCGAGCCATTTCGGAGGAGTTAAATAGCGTACACCTTGACACAAGATTTTGTACATAAGAATACTGATAGACTGACGGATTGTGCAAAATTACCGAGATGATGAAACATTTTGGACTTAAATGTATTGGTTGGAATCATTTCAAGGTCCTTTTGATCAAACTAAGAACTTAATCCAGTATACAATTAGCTTACAACAAATTTTGTCACACCAGTAGATCAAACATCACGGGAGACCGAAGAACAGTTTAAGACAAATTTTCCCATCATTTAAAACATCAACGTTCATTTTTTTTCTCATTTGATTATAAACCTTATCCTCTTGTCCTCAGGGTCAATTTCAAGGCGACGGCTGATGACGATTACGCTGATTTTACCTGTGAAGCGAGACACGAGGCGTTGCAGAGAGACAGTCCTATGAGGAGTACAGTCCAGCTCAGTGTGTTATGTAAGTATTTTAGTAATTAATTTTGGGCACAATTGATGAAAAAGGAATAATTTGTGATGAAGGCTGGATTTGAGGTTAGTACGAATTTTATTGATAAAATCGTTATTTTTGAAGCATTAGTATGTTCACTGATTCGGTTTTTTTGAAGTCTGTGTTAAATCCCACCGCTGGACAAAGATATCTCCTTTTTTCAAACCTCCCTCCTCCCTTTTTCAAAACTAACTCCAATATTTTTTTAGTCTGTTTCGAGTCATAGTAAATCTTATTTTATGTAAATGTGACACATAAAAATAATCTTCATACAAAAAAAAAACAATTAGTTATTCTTTTAAACCTTATATCATACTACATAAGTCACATTATCATTAAAACATGACTCCAAGTCACATAGAATTATGAGAGGAGTAAACTAATTTAGCATATTCGTAGCGCGGCGGGAGACTCGACCTAATTCGATACATTTGTAACGGGATCATTATCCACGCGGGTGATGTTTATGATCACCATTATATGTTTTGTCACATATATGTAATAAAATTTCCGTATATGTATGTATTAAAAATTTGCTTTATGCTAATGTAGATTAGGTAAAATAAATTGTTGTGATTGCCTATGAGTTTGGAAATGTTTTACTTCTACAAACGATTTTGATTTGGCATGAGCAGGATCAGATTTAAAGGAAACACTTTACAGAGGCACACACAACAGAGACCGGTTGATGGCCCCAACATCTATATACTAATTTATAAAGCTGAAGCTGTTTGTTTGTTAGAACGCGCTAATCTCAGGAACTACTGGTTCAAATTGAAAAAATATTTTTGTGTTGAATAGACCATTCATTGAGGAAGGTTTAAAGGCTATATAACATCTCGCTGCAACTAAAAGGAGCGAAGATACAATGGAAAATGTGGTAAAAACGGGGAAAAATATTCATCTTCGAGGGCTTCGTCGGGGGCAACAGCTAGTAGTTGATAAAAGGCTAGGCCGATGATGACGTCATCCACGTCAAATCCAAGAAAAAAGCTAATACTTTTATTATCCTGTAGATATTTTAAGTTTTAATTTTTAATCTTATAAAAACCACAAAGCGAAAGTTAAAATCCGCACTCCAGCTCAAAAATAAACAAATTCTAAGCAGAAGGTTTATTTTGACAATACGACACGACCACGCGACGACTTCTCATGCATTATTAATATTTTCTCCAATATAGAAACATGCAGCTTTTGCTAAGCCACGAGACTTTGACAAAAATGTCGGGATTTCTGGGGTTAAGATAGAGAATATTGTAATAATGTTACTAGAAGAGGTTTTTGAGAACTAGATTTGGTAGAATTGAACTGACTGTACGGATAGCCGAGTAGTAGTCACCACACCAAATCCAATGTGCGAGGTGTGTAGGCTGATCATTTGTGTGTTTTGCGAATGCTTGTTCTGAGTCTGGGTGTCTTTGTGCATGTGACTTGAATGTTTGTGAAACACCCGCTAAATAAGGATTAAATTATTTGAAGTGGGAGGCGATTGGCAAAAAAATGGAATAACTGAGGCAGGAAGTTAACAATAATGTAATCATCTCATCCGTTAAGCTCTTGATAGCGTTGTCGTGGCCTTCATGTGGAAGCAGTTCAACTCCTCATGACAGGACCTCAGGACCTGTATAAGTTCTATATTTCTTTACGCTGAAAAAGTACCTTTTAAACGTATTCGACGAAAGACCCAAGGTTTTCATATACACTAGTCATTATAAAGTACATTGTTCTAAACTTATAACTATCAAACAAAGACTTTGCCTTAAGTATTCAAACTGAATATATACTACCTTAACATTACCTGTAGACTAAGAAAACAAGCAAAATCTTTTGTCAAAGTTTAATGAACTATAAACAGTTTAAAATAATACAGAATTTAAAGACAAACAGTCTTTTACCGCTAACGTGTCTAAAGTTCTGCTGTTCCGCGGAAAAACAAGTGGACATAGTTCGCTGAACAAATTCACGACTGGCCAGGGTTGCAGAGCAGGGCGGTTTGTTTTCTCGTGACGTCACAGGGACGACTAACATGAATTATTAATAAATGCTTCGATTGAGACCGTTGGTTCAACGTTTACATTCGCTCCTGTAACGGTTATTTCAACGCCATCTAGTGGTGTTTGTGGGGCGTCGTATTGAATTTTCGCTAGTTTGTTTTTGAGGTTTAAGTTTAAAGAGGTTTTGGGAAATGTTTATTTAATAGTAGTGTAGACTATACTGAATTATTTTAAAGTATAGGGAAGCTTTTGAGCATTGATCACGACGTTAACTAGAATTTGAGAATCCAATATTTGGTAACCAGGTTCTCTCGAGAAAATTAAAAAAACACATATCTTTGAAGGAAAAACATTGGTACTTTGCCAGCGTTAGGATCAAACCTGGACCTCGGGCAAAGAAGTCGATGACTAGAACTGCAAAGCCACTATGATTTTTAACATAAAATAAGTCTGAATATTATAAATAACCTCGTAACTGTTTCTGAGTTAAACCTAGAAGAGAAACAGCATGTAAGATGCAAAGATGATGATGGTAAGGGAGAAAAATATGGGACAAAAATCTCTCAATCAGAACGCTGTCTATTTGTAAAATCTTTATGTAAATCGACGGAAGTCGCAAAGAAATTGGAGCCTTTCCTTGCACCCCATCTTTTGAACTTAGATTAAGTTATTTCAACTTTAAGTAGTCAAGTAAAAGTTGTTATTTACAGCCTATCCCCCTAAGCGCACCTTACATAACAAAATTAAGTTAAAAATAAAATTTTCTTATCTTAAAGGCACATGTTTTCTTAATAGTTTTGACCTAAATTTTGAAAATTTGAATAGAGGAAGCCGGGTAAAAGGTACTACAAGTAAAATTACACAGTTCATCTGTTTAATTTTGTTTTCTTGAACTTAAATTTTCGTTATTACTTTTGTTATTAACATTTAAGTAATTAGTTGGCTTGTGTTTGTTAATTTTTGACTTGGAATTCATTCATCAGAAAGGGACTGTACAGTTTTCAAAACGACTGTCTGCGCAACAAGCAATTTTCAACATTCTATCTTTACGCATAACATTAAAAAAATAAAGATAAAATTGTTTAATTTTTACGTCAAGTGATGTAATCCACTGTTTTTTTTTTGTTTTAAGTTCCCGAATAAAAAAAGAATACTTAAATAGAACAAGCCAGGTATTTCATAAATTGAAATAATTTACTATATTTCATAGTTTATTTTCAAAACACAAACTCGAAATCCTTTAGATAATATCTGACACCGCAAAACCTGTTACAAATTCCCCTTCACCGCGTTTAAGAGCCTGCAGATCATCAGCTCCTTAACTTATGATGTAAACGTCGCAACGACTTGGCATTTGGGATTGTAACTCAGGAATCCCTTGAGAATCAATGTATTTATGGGTATATGAATTTTATGTAGCATTTTATATGCATAAAAAGATAATAAGTAAAGTGTTAGGACCTTACAAATAGGCTTAAGTGTAAAAATGTGTTCACCCACCTAATTGTTAAGCGTACCAACCGTTGCTTAGCCTCGGACTTAATTAAAGCATCAGGGAACAGTTGTTTTATTACGACAATACCGGTCCATGAGATTCAGGCTTGTGACAGACGGACAGACAGACAGTGGGGATTTAGTAATTTCGTGTTCCGGATTTACTATTTGGGTACTATACCCTAAATGGTATAGGTTCAATAGGGTAAATTAGTTATTTAACGTTTAATACTTTTATTTACTCTCTGAACGATATATTCGATTTTATTTTAATGACGTCATCATAAAACCCTGACCTTTAAACTTAAATAAATCTTTAAAAGTGTTTAAAAAGAGCTTCGCTAAATTCCCCGCTAAAACTCAAACATTTAAGAAAAGATTTCTCACTCGGTGCAAATAGGATAAAACCGCTCACTCAAAGGCCTAAAAGCTACAATTGCGAAATTGATCAGTCTCGCAAAATTTCGACTCGCAAACGTTACGCAATTAATTCCCCTGCCATCGAATAGCGATAAAGTCAATAGGGGGACATCGGGGCAAAGCAAACATAGCTGGTGCCGGTTTAAATGGAAAATTAATAATTCATGCGCCTAAGTCCGCGCCCGCGTCGGCACCCTGTACAGTTCGAAGTGGCCTGTTTGTTTTACCCCAACCTACTCACTGCAAAAATGTAATTTGTTCGAAATTATGATTTGGTTTTGTTTTTTGCAAATATTTTCTGTGTCGACGTTGAATTTTTATGCGGATGCCGGTCGAATCAGCTGTTCAGCTCTGGTATTTGGGTGACGTTATTGAGATATTTGAAGTATTATACGTATGCAATTAATGGATTGAATTATGTGAAACTTTTTTGTGTTTTTTTTTGTTATAATTATGCGAAATTTCTTTTCAAGGTAGTTACATACTAAATGTCGACATGTAGAAGTGATGATATATCCTACTGACAGAATCGTTTCCAATTCTCATTATCAGAAGATCAATTATTAGAAGTCTAGAAAGATATGTCAAAATACAAAAATAAATAAATCAGATTACATCGTAAATATTGACTCTCAACAACCACGAAAATAACAATTAACAATTTAAATCACAGATTAATTTAAGAACCTTAAAAAATAGCTTAAATCCAGTCTAATTACACTATGAGTATATTTTACTTTATCACAGTTTTAATGAACCCCGCTAAGTTCCATCTTAAAATTACATCAGCCACTTTGTTTTCTTCCCCTATACTCAGCTTACATAGCATAGTGAGGGGACGTCTAGATATCGATATTCTTAATTAAATTTTAAATGAAGACTCACAACTTGTTACAAAGATTTAATTTTCCAATTAACTAGATTTTTTTTGAAGATAGATGATGTTTTATTTATTGTTTGGATATAAGCTCAGGAATCGAGTGCGTTTTCTTTTGATTTTTTTTTACCAAATCAATCAGATAGAGAAGGTCGACTTTAGAGAGTTAAAAAAAATCATGTGAAAGTTACTTCTTTCTGAAATAAATTCTTTTAGTTTCTAAAATAACGGTTTTACACAAGCTTGTCTTCATATATATATATACTAGCTGTTGCCCGCGACTTCGTCCACGTGGTTAGATTTTTTCCCGTCTTTTCCACATTTTCCATTATATCTTCGCTCCTATTAATCGCAGCGTGATATTATATAGCCTATAGCCTTCCTTGATAAATGGTCTATTCAACACAAAACTATTTTTTCAAATCCAACCCCTAGTTCCTGAGATTAGCGCGTTCAAACAAACAAACAAACTCTTCAGCTTTATATATTAGTATATAGATTAGTATAGATTATGTAGCTCTAATGTACTTATTTACGTACATTATTGAGTTTCTCCTCAACATTGAACCAATTTGTTTTTTTTTTAAGTTTTTGTGAAGTTACCTTTTGAATATAAAAAATTCTAATGTCCTCTTTCACTAAATATGGTATCAGAATAATCTAACTCCTACGATTTTTTTTACAAAATCGCTGTGTTTTCCCTCGAGATTATCAATTCTGTTACAATTATAGATTCTCGTCAACATTATTTATATTCAGGCCTCGGGTTTCAGGAAATAAAAACCTTTTTTTATCTCACCACAAATAACTCAATATTCTGAACTTGAAATTTAATTTATTACACAGTATTTTATTTTCTTGAAGCAAGGTACCCTAATTGATTGAATCAAGTATTACTTTCTGGCAATCCTTTGCAAAATAATGGCGAAATGAAGGCTTTTTTGTCCGTTTTTTACTTTAATAAATTGAATAAGTTTCGTTATCTTTGGTTCTTCAGAATATTGGCCTTTTAGACATTTTTTTAAGAATTGTTTGTTATTTTTAGTAATCTTTTTAGATTCACAGATAAAGCTTTTTAAGTTCTTGACTATGACTAAAACTCTTTTAGCTATGTCTCAGAATTTAGCTTTAAAATAAAAATGTCACGAAATAAGATTTCATTAACCTTCTGCATTTAATATTTTAATATGTATTCACAAACTAAAATATCGATATAGACACATCGATACCGAAAACTATCGACCACACCCCATCCCTAAACTCTGTAGGGGGCAAAATTATTTAAAAAAAGTAAAAAAAAAACAAGTACAGCCCACAAAAACAAAGGCTGAGGCAAAGCAAGTAGACAAAGTAAAATAGCCCAGAGCCAATACGCCTCCATTGTAATTCAGTATAATAACATTAAAAGATTTTTATTTTTATTCTCACTGTATTTATTTTTTCCACTTTTGTTCTAATGAAAAAAGGATTTTCAAAAGTAATTTTCAAAGCTTTAATGAATGAATATTCTAATTGATCGCGCGTTTTTACTTTGTATGGAGTACAAAAAAGTATAGAGCAACTTCAGCTTACCCTTTTATTTTCGGATTAATACCTTGAACTGTCAATTTTGATTGATAGTCTTCTAATTTAAACTTTAGACAAGTCTGTAGTTAATTTACTAATAATATCATTTCTCAATTCATCAAAAGCGTACCCTATCTTTTCACCAAATGTAACTTCTTCGCACGTAAACGACTTGACCGATTACTATATTATTTTATGTAGTTAACCAACACCTTGAGTTCACCCATAGGCTGCCTTTATCCGGCTTAGCTAACGACAGGTTATGTCTTTCACAGCTATAAAAGCTACTTTTAAGTATAAAATAATAACATTATAATTGGTGGCAAGGTATCTTGCCAGATAAGCAAATATATTAATACACTAGCTGTTGCCCGCGACTTCGTCCCCGTGGGTAGAAGATATAATTATGATTTATACCTGCCCTGTTTTTTTCACATTTTCCATTGTATCTTCTCTCCTATGCAGCAGCGTGATGGTTTATAGTCTAAAGCCTTCCTGGATGAATGATCTATTCAACACAGAAATATTTTTTCAATTTGCACCAGTAGTTCCTGAGATTAGCGCGTTCAAACAAACAAACTCTTCAGCTTTATATACTAGTATAGATATAGATATTTCTTTATCTGTCACACTTTATACAAAGCCTAGAAAATTAATCTATTTATTACTGAGAGGAAGGTCAGTAGACAGACCAACTACCGTTCAGTAAATAGCTGTACCTCTACCAGACCTCAATTACACAGGACCCTATCCATGTCTACTCGAAATAGCCCATTGGTAAATACAGTCGATCAATATGCACACTCTGTATATACAAGATGTCTTTACACGACAATTACAGTCACGTACGCTAAACCTGTTTACATGTAAACAGATACAGGGTGTTACATAAATACGTGGTCATATTTTAATGATGCGCATTGAAATAAATTTTCTTTTAGGAACATGTAGAGAATTCCCGGAAAAAATACCCTTGGAATAAGTTATTTTTACCTGGTTTTATTTTTAGTTATTATTATGAACATCGGTAGCGAGACCGAATGCTAATGTTGTTGTACCCGTATTTTTCAAATGTCCGTTGTCTTTGCTAAGGAGGATTCATATGACTGGCCTGTTGGTCAAGTGGTTAGTGAACCTGACTGCTATGGTGGAGGTCGTGGGTTCGATTCCCACTTAAGACTAATGTTTGTGTAATGAGCACAATCATTAGTTCTGAATATGTTTGTATTTTATCTATAATACGTATGTATTTAGGAGTATATAAGTATGTGTAATATATATTATCAGCTGTCTAATACTCATTATACATGACTTGCTTAGTTTGACAATAGATGGCGTTGTGTGAAAGTTGGGCGTTGACAGACAAAAGCAGTATTCAAATAAATATGACCATACATTTAAAACAGCCTGTATATAATTACGTTCATTTGAACCCCGCTGTATAATTCCTTGTAATTTCCCAACATCGTAAATGCTTTAGGAAACCACCAATGTACTTTATAATTACAATCTCGTCGGGACAATTTATACGAATTATAATAAAAGTTTTACACGCCGACACGTATCAAGTTTTTAAAGCGTAACATTGCCTTTGGACGGCCGTGTATCACACCGAAACGTAACAATGAACATTAAAGATGAAATTGATGTAATGTTTTTATTTCAAGATGGTCTTTTTCAGGCTTTTTGACAGTTCTAAAACATTTTATGATACTCGATGGCATTTACATTTTTAGATCCCGTCTTTGTTGAAATATTTACCCATGTATATGTTTTAAGATGAAGATTATTATGAGTGTCCTAAAAAGAACACCTGTTTAAAAAGTTTTGTTGTTTTTATATTATTTAAAATTAATGACTTTTGCAATAATTGCAATTGTTTTAGTAATAAGTACCTTTAAAATCGATGTTTTACCGCAAATCGGTTTATGCTGCTTTAGGCGTTTGTGGTTTTTCGATAAATATTTAATTTTGTATGACGTTTATGTATGCTACGATTATCAAAACAATTTTATACAATTTATAATGAAATCGTGGTTTGTAATTAGTGAAACTACATTCAATTGTTTTCCTGCATATTTTTTGGTTGGGCAGGCATAGTCAAAATCATTCAGAACATTCATTACTCTATAATCATAGCTATAAACGAAACTGCGAAGTCAAAATGTAATTATATAATACTAGCTTTTCGCCCGCGGCTTCGCCCGCGTTGAGGTCGGTTATATCACGTTTCCAAGAGAACTCTTCAAAAGTCCGGGATCAAAATTATCCTATGTTCTTTCTCAAGGTCAACTCTATCTCTGTACCAAATTTCATTAAAATTAGATCAGTGGTTTAGACGTGAGAGCGTACAGACAGACAGACAGAGTTACTTTCCCATTTATAATATAAGTAGGGATTCAATACACGGATATCCATGGATAGCCAAGTGGTTCACCTTTCAGTGTGATCCACGAATGATTGTCCCGGGTCTGGGTGTCTTTGTGCATGTGACTTGAATATTTGTAAAAGCTGCATACCATTAGGTAAAACAAATAATTAAATCAAACTATCACACTCCCTAAATTCCACCGAACATTCACAAGTAACACATCAACATTGAATCTTAATTAAAATTACAGTACGGTGTGACAGGGGCTCTCGAGTAACAAATTCGTCGTTTCTCGCTACAATGCACGCTTAATTACAAACTCTAGAGTTGACACGCGTATTACTTGCGTACTGGTGGGGCGTAGTCGTACTACGCGAGATTTGCCATTCAAACAGGGTTATGTATTGGGAAAGTTTAACTGAATTAAAACGATGCTACGTATTGTTTGGTTACGTTTTGTTGTGAGGTTCGAATAAAATAGATTTTTGTGTGTCGTGATTTTTGTATGCGGAAAATGTGTTTTTTCTTGTTTTGGCTCGATATACGTTATTCAAGTGGTGTCTATCGATGTTACTGGTAGGGTTATTTTTAAATTTGTACTAAGCTCTTTGCATAGTGCAACGTTGATTTTAGTTACCTACTGAAATACCGCGATACATAATCAGAGCTCCGTATGCAGGCACGATAGACACAAGACAACGTTTCAGACTTGCTTTGCTTTTCTTTATATGTCGCTTATGACAGTGTCTGGTTTATAAAACAGAGCGGTTTTAATTTTGTTACGACATCTCTTCTCTGGGTAGTTAGACAAGAAAGTCTCCCACCACCAAAATATGACCTTAACAACGGTTGCTTAAAGTTTTAGTTCAGTTATAGCGTTTCTTATAGTCTAGTCTATCTATCTCGGTTCATGACATAAAGATTGATGACGGACATATTGACAGACAGACAGACAAAAAAGCAACCGTAAAAAGGGACGTGTTAGCATGATGAAATACCATACTAACAGAATAAAATTATGATTGCATTTCAGTATCTCTAAAAATAATTTCAGATATAAAACGAATTCGTAAATTCTAATCAAGCCTCAAAACCTGAGATTTTTTATTCAAGTCTAACAGCATATTGTAATAAATCATAAAAAAATATATTTCGACTAATGAACAAAGCTTTTAATAAATCTAGGTCGGACTAGGCAACCCTGCCCTGAACTTAATTATTCGCCTACTAGCGAATGGATGTAAAGGGGGTGAGGAAAGTGGGTATGGGGGAGGGGGGAGGGAGGAGTGGTTAAACACAGAATCCAAGTCGCCATCTATTAGATAGTTTATTTATTAAGACATTGTACTGCATGTTGTTGTTGTAAAACGCACGATATGTTTGAACTAACTTTCAAGTCAAGCATCCCTGATTGAGGTTTGCTTTTGGATTGGTGGCAGTTTAGTTTTTATGTTAATTATGGGTTGCTTCAAAAGCACGTTGAGTTTTAGTCTTGGCGTTAATTATTTTGAGGGCTAAAACCAGTTAAATATGAAGAAAAAAATGAATAATTATGATAGCCCATAAATGCCCTCCTGCTTGCCAAAAATTTAGTCTAGAAATCATCATCATCATCATGATCTTCAGTCAAACCTAATGCAGCATACGACCAATTCCTTAAAAAAAACGTAAGATATGAATGCATTAAAGATACAAAAGAACTTACTTAAGAATGATGAATATACATTGGCCATAACCGTTCTAATCTATAACATAAAAAACTCACTCGAAATCTCAAAAGGTATAGAGGCATACCATCATATCGTAATACCCAATGGGTCATATCGTATGAGCTGACCCTCCAATCGAGTGCGCATATAAAACAATCCAGCCTTGAATATGGAGGGTCCCGTGATAAAAATATATCGCCTTTTACCCCTAAGGGTATGCCGTGATAGTTAAGTTGTTCGATTTCTAAGAAAAAGGCAGTTTTACAGTCGTAAAAGTAAGGAGCAGTAAGGAGTTTTGTACACGAACGACTGTGAACAGCCGAAGATAGTTCTCGATGGCGTGCAATTGGGGAGGTCTATGTCCAGCAGTGGACGAATATGGGATGATGATGATGATGATGATGATGATGATGATTGCATGGCTAGAACAGTGGTTGAGGTCACAAGTACGTAGGACATGCGTTTGTGTGATACACGAATGCTTGCCCTGAGTCTGGGAGTCTTTGTGACTGTGACTTGAATGTTTGTGAAACCGATCGCGATACAAGGTAATTAATTAGTGAGGGAGTCGTTTTTTTTTAAATACAGGATCTTAAATCTTAATATCCCGATTCTTACTTAAAGTTGAAACTGTCAATCAAAATTTGGATAAGACAAAACTATTGCGCAAAGTTCCAAATAAATGACATTAAACTTTAAGGCAAATAAATATCTAAAAAGCTTTTTTTTGGAAAGAACAAAAGCGACAACAACAATCCAATTTTAAATCCGCAAAAAAACCTGCTTTCAGCCTTTCAAGATTAATCTTTAAAATCATAAAGAAATTCACGCAAAAAGCCTTCATAAGGAATATTATATCATACGCAATATTTGTTTTTTACAACTCAATAATATCACTTTTCCCCACGACAGTACAACCCTTTTGTTTTAAAAATCCTTTTACGTTAAAAAGATGTTTCGAATAATTCAAAGGCTGAAAAAAATCTCATAAAGATTTTTCACCACAAAGGAACACTTTTCCACGCGACTGTACGGGAAAATTGCCTCCGACTTGAGTTCATTAACCCCAAAAGTGGGGTTCCGTAACGTTATTAATAAGGGATCCTTAGGAAAAATATTAAAATGCTCCGTATTTTGTTCGCTGTCATTCGTTTTGAAGATGTACTGTTTATCATTTGGACTTCTCGACTCGAAATGTTTTGATTTTGATAAATTAGTTTCTGAGTGAGTGTTTAGAGGCCGTCTTTTATTTAATGAACTCATTACTCTTCTGCGAAACTGCGTTTGTATAATTAAGAAAATTTTAGGAGAATTTCTTGTTTGTTATAATGGTAGTTGGTAGTCCAATTTCCTTTTGCGTTTTAACATAATATTGACGAACAAATTTCTTATAGCTTAGTATGCGGCGCTTTTGTGTATGTAGCTAATCTATTTCCAAAACGATTTCGTTTTTCTTATCTATATTTGAAAAACAGATGACACAATCATATAGGAGGACTATAGAAATTTATTGACCATAATGAGTTTCAAGAAAGACCTCCTTATCCGAACACAGAGTATGTTAAGACACGACCAGTATCTTTAACAATAAGTGTCATACCTACATAGAAAGACGTTATAGACATGTTCATATACCGTACACGGTAATAAGTTTGTTCCTGAAATGAAATTGGCAGTCACTTCATGTGAAATATTAATAATAGTGAAGTACGTGTGAGATTGAAGGCCGTGTTAATTAAGGAATCGTACGAATATGTAACATAACAGAAACTTGTGGTATGTAACGTTACGGGGCAGCTGTGATTGTATTTGTACTAGTACAAATTGATAATCTTCTTCTAATATATAAAATTCCCGTGTCACGATGTTAGTTACGGTACTCCTCCGAAATGGTTCGAGCGATTTTTATGAAATTTTGTTTACATATTTTGTAGGTCTGAGAATAGAAAAACATCTATTTTCAACCCCTAAGTGATAAGGGTTGCTCACATTTTTTTTTTCGACAAAATTTTTTGTTTTTATTTTTTTATGATGTGGCATTTAAAAATAAATACAACTAGAAATAATTTATTAGGCAAAACAACGTTTGCTGGGTCAGCTAGTAAGAATTGTATTAAAAACAAAGGCATACAACCGTACTACATAAAAAAGGTCAGCTATTTCACGTGACTGCACGGATAGCCGAGTGGTTGAGGTCACCACGCCAAAACCACTGCACGCGTCGTGTCGCGGGTTCGATCCCCGCGTAGGACAAGTATTTGTGTGATCCACAAATGCTTGTTCTGAGTCTGGGTGTCTTTGTGCATGTGATTTGTATGTTTGTAAAACCCCCCGCGATACAAGGATTAAATTCCTTAGTGCGGCAGTCGTTTAAAAAAAAAAAAAAAGAAAAATATATCATCATAATCGATTCATCCAGTCCGAAGTTACAAGTCCAGAAGAAAAATACTGACGAGTTGAGAACGTCCCCCTTTTAGAAGTCGGTTAAAAAACAAAAGGGGTATATTTAAAAGATGCAACGGTTTTACTCACGTGTAGTCGTCGGGATTTTACCGTTCGATAAGGTATGGATATAAAGTCACATTTGTCATTATAGGGGGTGGTCTCAGGAACTACTAAGCTGATTTCGTTAACTGTTTTAACATTGGAAAGACACTTATTTCTGGGCGTTAAATACAGATCTGGTGAAGTTACATATCTAGCTTAATAATACCGCTCAAAGGAGTGAGAATGGGTTAGCTGGGTTTTCCATTAGATTCTTAGATTCTTACATTTACAAAAACCATTATGTAAGTGGCTCCTTATTATAATTAATCTTTTCAATGATCTGTACTCTGTGTTATAACCTTTTTGAGTATATATTTTTCATTTTAAAACACTTCATTTATCTATCCGATAAAATGATCTATAGAAACTTTCCATTGTTTTTCCTTGATCTATTTATGGCGAAAATTTGCCTTTAGAACATAGTTTGACGAAATTTATAGAGTATCATGTTTTACCTTTTCGTGAAAGGCCATTATGTGATATTGTTTTCATGAGACAATGGTATCAAATAACTGATGGGTATAACCATATCTATTGCTATGAGAGAATTTCCTATGAAACGTCGAGTGGCAGTTATTCAATACTTTAGGGTGTAGCATAAGGTGTGAATGAAACAAGGGATGTATTTCGAGAAAACTTACCTGCTTTCTAATTGTTTTGGTATCTGCTGAAATTGAGTCAGTAGCTTTTATTTTGATAGTTCGTCTGACTGTCACCAAGCTATATCAGATGAACTGAAATAAATAGGTAGATTAATTCTTCACATGTTTCTGTTGCCTTTAGTACACTAAATATAAAAATAGAGGTTTAACTACGGAGGATACGTTCATAAGTAAATGTGATGGAAGACCAATGTTTTTTTCAGAAAATTTGTTGTTTATTCGCACCTTACTCTTAGTAACGTAGCTCTCGTAGTAGTAGAAGTATCTCCTAGTAACTTAGTAACTTTTGTCAACAGATCCACCAGGAGCACCCTACATCGAGGGTTACGCTGAAGGGGAGACAGTACGCCGCGGACAGAGCTTGGAGCTGGTCTGCAGGAGTCGCGGTGGAAACCCACCAGCTCAGCTCATCTGGTACAAGAATGGGGAGCAAATTAGAATGGCTTATCGGTAAGTCTTTTACACAGGTATATTTGGTGATAGAAACAAAGCTTAAAATATTATGGTGAGGTAAAACTACAAGCTAGCTCCCGAAGCAAGATTTTTGCAGTTGAGGAAGCAAACATTACAATACACGGCGTTACGCGGCGTTTATTTGCCATACTGCGTGGTGTCCCCACTGTCGTGCTTCGATCCTCGCGTAGGACAAGAATTTGTGTGATCCTGAGTATCTGGTGCATGTCATTTATTTACATTTTTGTGAAAGAGCCGCGATACTAGAATAAATCTCCTCTATGTAATTAATAATTTTTTGTAATGTCGTGGAAAAGTGACGTCAATTCCGTGTTCGCATAAATTTTGCATACGCATATAAGTAGCTAGTAGACCAAGGCTGTATACCATTGACTACTTTATGAAGTTACTGCCTCCAACTCGGAATACAGCAAGGTTAATGAAATAACCCCAGTACTGAACTGCATGGGATGTTGGACGTCAAATGCGAGTTGTAGGGAGCTTGTAACTTATGAACAAAGGCCCTATTAGGTTCTGCATATGAAGGCATGTGTTTGAAATTGTTCACGTAACATGTATTTACATGGAGTGACTGACTGTTTTTAGTATTCCGTAACCGAAAGGGTAAAAAGAACTCTGTTAATAAAGGTTCCGCTTATCTTCCCGGCTTGTGATTCTGCTGGATCATGAAACATTGGGTTAAGCAATAGTTGTTTCGGTCATAAATTTGATAGGTGTTCATTATTTTTCAATATTATTGACAGCTGTGAAAATTTTTGTGTTATTTAATTACATTTCGCTTTTAAGGGGTTCGTTTGATCCCAAAGTAAGATTTGCAGTGGTTATTAGGTATTGAATCATCTTAAATAATCACATAAGCTGGTTATTTTCTTCTCTTGAAAGAGGCTTTTCCCCAGATTGGGCCATATAGCTTATTCTGTTTAGAACATTACAAACTGAAACACTTTTTTTAATCCTCTTTATTTTCTCAAAAAAAAAATTGTTGCCGTGATCTCTTACACGTATCCATCCACACGTATGACATATCTTCCTCAAAAGTCTCTTAAGTTTATCAAACCGCAATATCAATACCACAAAATAACGAAAAAACTATCATTACGTTATTCTTAAAATCTGCTGAGTAAACCGTTTAAAGATTGTCGATATAAAGTGAAGTATACAATACGAAGGCAGACTCAGCTTTTTGCGTATAAAAAATACTCCCCCCTACCCGTTACCCCTCTTTTGGGGGGTCGTATTAAGCTGGCAACAGATAGGGCGTATGTCTCCATGATTTATGTAAGCTGATGTTTAGTGATGGGTGAACAGTGTCGATGTTTTTTTGGTTTCTTATGTAATTTTTATCGATAGATATTTTTTGGTGAAGATGGAGTTTTTTTTTTAGTTTACAATTGGTGGGTGTTGTCTGTGTTTTATAGTCTATAAATACTTTGAAAGCTTAGATGAAAAGCAAAAATAAACTACAAATTTCAAAACAAAATAGTTCCTTTTTATAAACGCTAAATGTTGTTTTCTTAGTTCTGTATACATCACGTAGTACCCAAAAAATGTTGTTTAGGATCCCCTTATTGGTAAAACAGTACGGTACAATAAAAGTAACATCTATCGATAAAAAGTATCGACAACCCCGCAGTAAACATCCGTCACTAATAAAATTGTATTAAGACGTGCCTACAGGCTACGGAAACTGATTTATGAGTTTCACTAACTGCACTCTCTAGTGATGTCCTACATATCGATAAAAACATAAATAAAGCGACTTTATTCCCTCGAGAAATTTGAATTTCATTCCGATTGTGAACAGTTCTTATATTTATTTGTGGAATCGGATGTTTGAGGTTTAATATCGATAACGTCTTGACAATTTCATCGATGTTTTTGCTCAACAACTGAACTATTGACCTCGATATTTAGCAATATAAATAGAAATGTTTGCGGAAGATAATTGGGTTTGTATTGTAACGGGTTCGGATAATGAGATAGTATAAGTAATAAAGTAAATACTCATTAATAATAGTGAAATTGAATTGAATTCAATAGGATTTGACTGAATTATTTGGTGTCGTATTGACTAATATGGGAGCTTCAATTGAAATCCAATTGTTTTCGATTCGATGTAACTCAATGTAACGTATTGTTTGGATCTAATTTGGGATTTGTTGATAAAATCTATTGGATTCGGAATTTAGTATTTTAGTATCGTATTTTTTTTCACAATAAATTATTTTTATTTGTTGAAGAAAATGATTGAGGATTTTTGTTCGCGATTTTTCTTTGAAAAATACCATAATAGGGTGTATAATCCTAACAACAGTTGCTTGTGCATGTTAATAAATTTCTTAGTAAGTGCTTAAGAAAGTCAATGAAAACCTTTTCGTATTTTATTAAAAAGTTCTTTAATAATTCTGACCTCCTTGCTCATAGTTGCTATAACTTCTATCTGTTTGTTTGTCTTCGAATAATTCCGAGATTCCTTTTGTTGTTATGTTTTCATTGTTGGATGTGGAAATGAATAAATTATATTAATTATTCTGAATACTTGACAGCTGGAGAGGCGTGGAATGTCAATTAGCGCTTACTTCACTGACTTCACTTTAATTGATAAAAGTCTTAAGGAATAGTTAAATAAGAAATATATATTTCACTCTTACTAGAATCTTTTTCATTTTTAGAGTTCTGCATATGAAAATTTAATAAAGAACCTCATTTACTAAGACTGTCTGTCTGCCAAAAGGCTGTATCATTGAAACCGTTGCAAATAGACAGTTGAAAGTCTTTTACCGCCGTAACAAGTAAAAACCGAAAACCAGTTTAAGCAAAGTTATTACTGCCTGGAATTTGATAGATGACTATTTAGCCTATTTCTGTGGAACCTTCAGTATCGCGAGTACAACTCACACTTAAGCGGTTTTTACTATTTCAAGTATCGCTCTTATGCATCGGGTTGATTATACCATCTATGTATGTGGTGCTATTCCTCATGGTATATAATTTTCCATTTTTCTGAATCCCCGCATCACTGTACCTCCAAAGAAGCCGAACAAGCCTTTTCCCAGACTTTAAATGAACGTTTTCCACAAACATCTGCAACGCCAGAAGTCTTTCAAGAGGTACCGGCTTTTCACATAACTTTTCTTCGAATTTCTCTTAAAGAAACGTCGTAATGGAGATTTTCTACAAAATCATATAAAAGTGGGAAAATTTATACGTCATCATCACCTTTTAAAGCACAATTGTAGCAGATGTGGAAGTAAGACAGCGCTAAATATGGCGTGAAGCTTTGTCTCTCTTTCACAGTAACAAAAGTCAAAAGCCATATAGGTAAATTACATCCAGACACATAAAAAAATATTATGCTAATCACATCAATATTTGTCCTGGGTGTTAATCGAACCCACGACCTAAGGAATAGCAGTCAGGACCACTAACCACCAGACCAACAGGTCAACTTAAATTGCAGTTGTTATATTTTGTGGCTGAATGTATATTTGCTTTTAATCAATCTACTTATTCTCCAATAACTTAAATTATTCCATTAAAACGTAATATAGAATTCATTGGTAACTCCCTAAATCTGTTATACATTCATTTAATAACAATTCAATTGGATTCCCGAACGTACAGAGTTAACCTAGCGGAAAATAGCCTTATCGCTTTTTATCGATAATCGATTTCCCAGCACTAGGTTCAAAAGTGGTCCTATCTCGATAATATTTCACCTTTTTCCCTTCACTTTTCATCTTTAGCCTGTGAGTTATTTAGTTAGAAGCATAATTTAGTTTTTTCAGCCTTTTAGTAGCTGTTTATTTATTAAATAAATTATTGGCTGTTAGGAAAGATGCTGCTACGAGATGTTAGGTTATTTTTCTCCTTTTTTGCAAAAGATAATTTTCCTACCAGAAGTGCACAGAACCGCGTGAAGAAAATAGTCTATTAAAATGAACTAGTAGTCAGTTAACGTATTGTTTGTCCGTTTGCTTGTTTGTTAGTCGACTGCCTTGTTGGCTTAGCGGTTCATGGCCTTAGAAGCTAGAGCAGAGACTGTGAGTTCGATTCCAACTCATCTTATTTTTCTACTATTTGTGTGAGAGTACAATAATTAATTCTAAGTCTTTGTAATGATGTATAAGTATGTTAAGCAGTTGTTTCTTTTTGTTAATTTCAAGCTTTGCTCATTTTGAGACTAGATGGCGTTGTATCAAAAGGAATATTTATAACTTTACTTTAAACATAAAACTTCCTTTCCTTGTTTAAATTTAACTGACAAAAACCAATTTTTAGTTGACTCCATAACAATAGTCTTACTAATTCCATTAAGTTCAGTTAATCAATATTTAATGCAGTCAAGAACATACTTTGTTCTATATCATGTGCCCTTAAGGTAGCCCCCAGTTTTATTTGTTTAAACCAAACCTTACCGTGGGTGTTTCATTATTTACTCTGCCAACCCCTTTGGGAGTCGCCGTAATATTAAGTATATTGACATTAGAAATAAGTATTCTTTTTGCATGGGATATGGATGGGGAAAACAGACATGAGAAAGGAAAACTGAAAAAGAGATAGATATTGTAGAAGATGATATAAAGAAAGATTGTAGAATATTGACGAAAGAAATTGAAGAAAGAATATTGACTGGTTGAGGTCACCACGCCACACCCACTGTGCGCGTCGTGTCGCGGGTTCGATCCCCGCGTAGGACAAGCATTTGTGCGATCCATGAATGCTTGTTCCGAGTCTGGGTGTCTTTGTACATGTGAGTTGTATGTTTGTAAACTCCCCGCGACACAAGGATTGAATTCCTTAGAACGGGAGTAGTCTTAAAAAAAAATATGTAAAAACACATATTGCATTTAATCTGAAGCATTTAATCTTCTACTAGTAGTATTATATACGCGAAAGTTTGTATGTGTGTATGTTTGTTCCTCTTTCACGCAAAAATCACTGAACGGATTTAGACGAAACTTTATACACAGAGAGTTTTAAACCAAGATTAACACAGGATAATTTTTATCTCGATTTAATGTTCCCCTGGGATCATGTTCGATGTGTAGCGAGCTTGACCGAAACTCTGAAAAAAGACTAGGTAAATTTATGGGCATGGTGATAATTTTAATAATCTTCTTTAAATTAGTTAATGAAAATATCAGACTTTATTTTTGTTACCAATAAATTAATATGTTAGATCGATTTGCAATAGCACATGACGTCACAAATCATTATATGTATCTTTTAATGACGTCACGTTATCTATACATATAATAAAATTGTAGAAAAGTGAAAACTGTACATTGAATATTTAAAAAAAAGAATAATTGCTGGGTGGTCTACGAACGATTCCGATGCCGAAAATATGATTTTTAGAATTTTTGTCTGTTTGTCTGTTTGTCTGTTTGTCTGTATGTATGTCCGGAAAGATCTTGGAAAGTACCTGATAGATTTGATTCAAATTTTCAGAGAATATCAACAAGAGGTCCGGTCAACATACTTTTTACTTATTATCCCGCTTTTCATTACAGGGGGTGAGCAGGAGCCTTTTATATCTATAAACAAATATCAAATTATCTCATAAACTACTTAATATATTTCGTTCAAATTTTGCATGAACCTTATCGTACACATGATACAACAAATATACAAAAACCATAACGCTACTATGCAGGGGGCATGAGCAGTAAAGTTTTAAATATTTGGACTCACCCGTAACATCGTGTAATACAATTATGAGGTGTATTTTCACCCCATTGAGTAGTAGGCAGCACGGTTATCAATTTACACAAAAAACATCACGCTATTTATCTTAAGACTTTTGGCAGAGCAATAATAGGATTTTTCGAAAATAAATCATTTTCACAAAATTAGTCATTTTATTCTCTTTCTGAAAGTCTACCGCGACTATTTCACAAGTAAAATAAAAGAAACATAAACTAATACGTTTTTTTATGCAATTGTTACCGTAATGGATACATTCTTGAAAGAAAGGAACTTCAATTATTTTTATTTTTATTGATGTACTAAAATTACTCAAATTCAAATGTATATGTACCTATATGTATATGTTTCTAGCTCGGGTAATGTTGGCGATGCTACTTCAAGATCAAAACATTCGTAGTGACACTCAATCCAAAGTTGCATGTAGTTCACATTGATCTCATCTATAATTATGCATAACAATAAATTACTGAACGACTCCGTTAATTATTACTTTGATTCATCTGTAACAACTAGCAACAAAAATATAAACTTTCAAACAAGAAAAAAGCCTTTCAAACAATGAAATAATGTTTTCCTAAATTTGCAACATTACATAGGCCAAAAGTATTTATTAAAGCCCAGAAAACTTGCATAAAAACTGCATAATAGGTATGCAATGTAAAAGATCTATAAAACCAAAGCTATCAATGAATAAGAGCGTACGCTAGACGGTTTTTAACATTATGTATCTATCGATAGAACAATGTCTACTGATATCTGGGATTTTTCAATATTTTAACGATTTCTTCGGTCTATTTATTGTAATCGCTACTTATTTAAAATTTTCTTCTTTCGGTAAAAACAGGGCAAGGAACGAGACTGAATGAGTTTCTGAGATCCCAAAGCTAAGCCGACGAGGATTAGGAACATATTTTTGGAAATTTCCCCAATAAGGCTGATAATAGCGTGTAGCTATCAGCACTTACATTCGTCATACAATGTCTAGAAAATTCATTTTGGCTATCGGTATCGACAGCGTAACCTCATAACCAACCTCATGTAGTCTTTATTTAAGTTCCATTTATGCAGCCCTACTGCATGACGGTATTTTACTTCAATGATCGTCAGGTAGGTTAACGAATAAAATACGTAATGAAGTCACTTTTATGTTCATATTTTGCTTTGTCGTAACATCACAAATTACACATATCCTATACTTTAGATTTTTGTCATTGTCAATTTAAAAAAAAGGGTGTCTGATATTTTTGTATAATCACGCTATTTATTTATCAGCAATTTAAAGGCAAATTATGATCAAAACACTAGGGGGCCAAGGTAACACGTTTACCAACTTTTTTATTTTGGAAATATTCCATTCGTTTGTGAGGAAGATCAGTTAAATAATTAAGAGGACAATCAAACCTAACGTTTTTCAGGAAACCGTTTATCTGGGCTGAATTTTGCAAAATCTTATATCTTATGACACTATGTAAAATCCACAGTTACCGAGCCCGACTCTCACTTCACCAGCTCCGTTCACAAAAATAATTTGACATCTTCTTTATATCGTCAGAAAACATCGTGTGTGAAAATAGCAACTGTCTGGCTACCACTGCTATTGAGAATCAGCCAGGTGACAGACAGACGAACGGACACCGGGGCCTCAGTAATATCGTTCTGGTTTAACTCTTTGGTTACAGTAATCACTGTCATAATCCGTCTAGCAATTTCAGGTGTAGGCCGGCCCAAGAACAGACGTGCTCGAAAATCATAACTCACCCACTTAGAAAATGGAAAACACTCGAAAGTAAAACATTTTTAGCAGAAGTGCTAAGACTGAGTTATACCTTCTGTTATTTTTTCCTACTTGCACCCCCCCCCCCTATTTTTAAACGGCTCGATTTGTCAAACATGTCTAAACGAACACTCGCACATAATTCACGTTTAAATTAAAATAGTTCAATTCGTTCGGAAGCTATGATGTCACAGACAGGCAGGCAGGCAGGCAGATATGTCAAAGTTATAAACCCCTCTTTTTATTTAATATTTTATCACCAGGATAGTATCGTAAACGATGAAATTTGTTTGATTCAAACATTTGATAGTCTTTGGGCCGCTCAAGATTCATGTTAATTTAGTATTAACATGAATCTTGAGACTTTTTTACACTTGTTTTTACATTTAAAGCTTGCTTTAAGCTTTAAATATAAAAAAAGTGTTTCATTTTCAATATTGCATTACATTTTTGCGATGATCGTTATTATTAAACTTCATAGTTTTTCACATCTTGAAAATCACGCAGACAAAGTCGATGGCAACAGCTAGTGTAAAATAAAAACACTTTTGTGCTATGTATTAAAAAACTTTACATTTCATCATTGTGAAGAGGATTATAATAGTAAATGTAACATTTAATAACATAGAATGCGTTTAAACTGTTTAAAGAATATATGTGTGATATTGTGTCAAAATTACAATTAGAAAATATATGACGACAGCAAAAATTAAAACGCAACTAATGCGAAAGTTATAACACCTAAACATGTCAAGATTACATCTATATCTATACTAATCTATACTTCTATACTAATATATAAAGCTGAAGAGTTTGTTTGTTTGTTTGAACGCGCTAATCTCAGGAACTACTGAACCATCACGCTGCGACTAATAGGAGCTAAGATAAAAAGAACAATGTGAAAAAAACCGGGCAGGTATACCTAAATCATAACTTATATCTTCTACCCACGGGGACGAAGTCGCGGGCAACAGCTAGTTAAGTATAAAATAAAAAATACCTATACATTTTCATTACCAGTCGGTATAAATATTATATCGTTTCTATATCTCGCGTTCATCCCTGAAAATCGCAGACCATATTTATTAAATTGTTAGTTGAAAGGGCAAGTAATGTAGCCATCTATCTGTTCCATTCAATATTGGTTGATGAAAAACGGGTCTAGACCGATATGTGTAGACGTTTTATTTTTTTGTTGCCTAGAAAAAATAAAAAAAAATGTTATCCATTAAATTTTTGGCTGTACCAATCGTTGGTCATAATATCGTGAGAATGATGCATTATTAAATGATGTAACGGTTTACTCACTTGTATTTATCGGGGGTGCCCGACTAGTTCCGGACCCAACCGGAGTCCTTCATCATGAGCAGACGCGGCGGGATTTCGAGTCGAACTAGTCGTTCTACCCCGATAAATACGCGTGAGTAAACCGTTATATAATTTGATAATGGTTGGTCAGTATTGATTTTTATTTGAATATTCATTATTACAGCGTAAAATTTACAATCATCTAACTATCACGGTTCATGAGATACACTCTGGTATCAGACAGATAAACAAACAGACATCAAAGCCTCAGCAATTGTATTCCGTTTTTCCCATTTAAGCATTAAACACAAAACCCAAACCGCACTCTTTCAAAATCCATACGCCCATTGTACTGAAAAATCTCGAAGCTACTATAAAACTATTTACAGTGAAAAGTAAACCTGAGGCAATATTTAACCCTACACGGAAAGATACGGCCTATTCGCCCAAGACTTCGAACAAAATATGATAGCATATTTTCTCAGTGAGAAAGGCCCGCTACATGCATGCATACTATCAATGTTAATATGTCCCGCAAAGCACGTGGCTTGAATATACAAGTTTTCTACATATTTATACGAACAGAGCCTTGAATACGAGATTTTTTTTCTCATTTTGTGTGAGTTTGGTCTTTCTAGGGTTGAGGTAATGCTGTGTTGTTGAATTATGTTGTAATAGCTTTGATTTTATCGAATTTTGAATTTGTTAGTTGGGGGAGGGGGATAATTCACCCGGAAAATTGTGGGCTGGAAGACCCAAGATTCTTAATTGTTTTGCCTGGATGTACCACGTGACGGTGATGTTGGCTCGGATCCTTTACTATGGTGATCTGTTTAGTTGCATCCCTATTTTGGAAATAGTAGGAGAGGAAAGAAGTGTGCGCTTTTCCCCAGGGGAATATGAGCTAAAAATGAAAGGATTTGGGACGGATATTTACAATGAGGTCAGTTGATTGCTGTAAAAGTGATTTGAAAAATGTTAAAATGTTTGTATCTTTTCTTTAATAGTCCACAAATTCTGTAGTTAATATAGTTTTGGCTTCAGTCGTTTTTGACTGGCTAACTTTAAATCACATCGCGACTAATAGGAGCGAAAATAGGTACAATGGAAAATGTGAAAAAACAGGGTAGGTATAAATCATAACTTACAACTTCTTCCCACGGGAACGAAGTCGCGGGCAACAGCTAGTCTATAATATAATTACTAAAAACAAGTAGAGTCAATTAATCACACTTTCAGAAACTGTGCACCGTATACATTTAATACATTTTTGACACATTATACATTTCTGTACATTTTCCTCAACCCTACTCAGCTATGAAAGGGAAAACTCTCAAAAACATCAATAATATATTATCATTCTTATAAACAAGATCCTAACGAATAATAATGTGAGCTAGTGATGGGACATCGACTATTGTTATTAGAATTTATTAGGCAAACGAAATGAGAATCTATATAGGGAAGGGATTACTTGTTATGTAACCTTTTTTGTATGTTACGTATGTACTAAAATGGTTTTAGTGGTGGGAAAAATATGTGGCGCGATTCGATAAGTTTTTAAGTTTGCATTATTCTATTTATCATATTATTGTAAGAAACTATTAAGAAAAGCTTGTTGAAGTACCTATCAATTAAAAAAGTTTTTTTTACTTCAATAGATTTATAGGTACCTACTGTTATTTTCAACGTTTATATATCTTGATAACAGTCTACTGATAGAAAACTTCAAAATCCAATATGTCTTCCCAAAAAACGTCCAAAAATATTTTTAATAAAGCTCCATAGGATTCTAGTGCTCAATCAAAGCAGCCCGATGTACGTTCGTAAACTTCGAGTACTATAAAACTGACAATTGCATTCGAATAAAAAACCGATTCCAATATTTCACCCTTTGAAAAGGCTCGATAAAGACTTGTATGTTCACAACACGCCGCCATTTTTATCCAAGCCTAAACTGTGTTTATTTTCACCATGTATCACACAATAAATTCCGTTCTAAATTCTTTAATCTCTAGCGAACAATGTCTTACGCCCCATAAAGCATAATAATAACTCAAAAAAATCCCCGAAAATTTTGTGTCATCGACATCGTAAAGTCTTTGTCGAAAGTCGATATTATATATCGATGTAAAGGTGTCGCATCACTAAAATACTTATGTATATTGATTTTACTTTCTGTTTGGTTATTTTATTAGGTTTCTTTGCATGGATTTGTTTTGATATGTTTTCGTAGGCTTTGCGTTATGGATTGACGTTCAATTAGTATAGGGAATAGAGCTCTAATGTGTATTATTTATTTGCTTTTGCGTAAAGGTAGGCTATTTTTGCTCTGTATTGACCTTCTCAGGATAATCATTTATTTCCCCATATAATAATAAAACATGCTCATGCATTACGACGGAATATAATCACGTGTAATCGTTTTAAGTCCGCTCACATCAAAACTTCAGTACTAATAAAATTTAAGATCATTAAGTAGCTTTATTTCAAAAATAATCATCTTATTTCCATAAAATGACACATCTAATTAATAAACTAACCGATCAAAGATTTAATTTAATTCCTTGCAAAACAAATCAGATCTAAAATAAAGGATTTTTTTCAAAAGTGTTTGAAAAGTTTTATCAAACACGTAGCTCCTTTAGCATCCTAAAAATAACCTTAAACACTACCCTCATATCTCATATTTAAAAAATATTTAGGGTAGTAATGAAATTTGGAAGACCTCGGCTTCGCCCCTCGCCGACCTACAGCATCCTTAATCTCGGCCTATTTATCATCCTGTCAGCCAACTGTCTGAATGTCTTGATAAGGAAATTATCAGCCTATTTTGCATCCTATAGATGGGTTTTTATGTTTTATGGTGATTATTATCAGCTGTTTTTATGGGGATTTCGTTTTTAACAGTGTTTGGTGTCGATTTAGTGTAAATAATGAGGTTTTTTTTGTCCATTTGTTTTAGGAATTACTAGGTGTACGAGAAGTAAATTATCTGAATAAAACCTTGATTACATGATACATGATACTTGATACATCTAGAATATTATCTTTTTTCTATAACCTTTATTTGGACTAAAATCTCACTTATGTTTCTTTTGACTGTGTCTCGTCACTTAAAAGACCAGATTAAAGTAAAAATCTTTATATCCCTAGTCACAGCATTCCTAGCCACATCGTAACAAAATAAAATGCACAAAAAATCACATGCCATTTCAAAAAAAAATTATACCACCTAATACATGTTTTTCTTTACCTGAAAATACGACATTCAAGACATTCTCCCAAAATTAGGGTAAAAATATCCCAAGATTTAAATGTCACTAAAACGTAACCCTAACATATCATCCATTCTCCCACTCACCTACATTTTGATATAAGTGAACTACAAGCCATCCCCTTTGAGACATAGCGCGGTGATATCACGGTATTATACCAAAAGCAGAAAGATAATAGACTTTGAGATGACGTGCGTGGGTGGTGCAAGTTGGGAGATGAAACGGATTAAGGAGAAAAGTGTATGGAAAATATATAGTATATATTTTTTTTTCCTGAATCGAAAAATAATGTACAAAGAGAGCTATACAGGGATAATCCTATGAATTAATAGAAAATATTGGTAGCCTATCTAAATGACTTATATCGTATGAAAAAAGTTTGTGTGCTTCTTTCGCAAAAAGCAAGTAAGCATAAAAATTCACAGCTAAGGGAACATCATGATAATATATTTAAAAATAATATTATTATCAATAAAATCGAACATCCAGAAAGATTAAAATTTTCCGAATTTAATCCATAAGAAGAAATTATTTACAACAAAGACAGAAGATACACTTGACACAGAAGATAAAACAATACAATCAAAATTGAACCATCACTCAAAGAAAATAAAACTCGTGTTTCCTCAACAATCTTACGTCTTAACCCATACGACCAAGGAGTTTAACGTGGACGGGTTTTCCTTTGTAACTCAAAACCAAGTCGAAGGAGAAATACTCAGGAAAACGACTCGGAGCCATAATCTTCTCATAGTTTAGTTCTTTGTGAAGGTTTCTGTTTGTTTCGTCGATTTCTAAGTTTTTTTCTTGTCTTATGGTATCGGTTTCATATTGTGATGCCGTTTGTTGTTCTTATTGAGAGGTAAGTTTATTCGTTTAGTTATTTCCTTTGGTTTGATCTGTTTTAAAAAGATGTTGGATTTTGAGATGGTAGGAATATTTTTTTCAATGTATGTTATGGCTTTCTTGTAACGATATTACCAATGTGTTTCTGTTCCACTCCTGAGCAAAGGACTCTTTCCATGCAGATATTAATTAACCATAAATCACTAACCTTACTCACTGTCTATTGTCGATTTCTGTTTCGTTTTCTAATTGTCTACTTTTTGTTTGAAATGCCCATTAATTTCTCCAGAAGATTATTTCATTCCATTAAACCAACATTATTTCTTATTGTACAACAAATCTAATAAAACAAAAACAACATTTACAACTTACAACCATATTCTACATTCCATCGCAATGAAAATAACCATCAACAGATCCCATCCAAACAATTCAATCTAACAGTATCAAACGCCTTTCTAAAGTCTACTCAACTTAAAGCTATATTCTTCTAAACGGCCCAAGTTAGAGTCCCTGTTAAACACCGATCAATATAACCATATTACTTTAGTGAACTCATACCGTTAGTTCCCCAAAAACGTCACTTGAACCAAGTTCTCCGAAGTGCTCTTGAAATGTAACCTTCGAAGTAAAAACGTGTAACGTCTTAAAGATAGATTGATTAATGGACCGCATGAAGACATGTGACTTTGTCACGAGGTATCTTTTTGTATTTTTTTTCGCTCTCTTTGAAGTATTATGGGAAAGTTATAGATTGTGAGTGGCTTGTGTTTTTCTTGATAACTTTTTCTACTCAGTTTTTATTTTGTTTATCATTGTGGGCGGTAGTTATTTCGGTGATTTCCTATATTTAGGTTGGGCACTTACTTCAATTACTCCTGTTTAACTTGAGATGGTTTGACATTTCGGATTGTATACCCAATTATTTAAGAGTCTTCTATTGTTATTCCCATTACCTGAAATAGTTCTATCAATTTTAGTTTCATGCCTGCTGTATTAATAAACGGAGTTTCTTATAAAAGAAAACCGAAATTCGAGTCTTAAAAATTCTAAAATCCCAGTTTAAAAATTTTCAGTGAGCGGCATTTAAAAAAAATTTCCTCAAGAGATACCAAAGTTGAGCTCTCAAAAGTATATTAACCGAGTTCTAATTTCAGTCTCAAATCGAGTTGGAAGCTTACTACTTATCCACTACACTACGGCGCCATGATACTTCTATTTTCTTCTAGAAAAATACATTTCAGTGGATCTTAAAAAGATATATCCTTAGCAGTTAGCGCTTAAAACATTTACCGAGCTTCGAGATTAAGTTATAAATAACGCCTCGAAAAATTTAGAGAGAAATTTATAAAATGCCGTGTCATTTAGGAGCGGGAGCGGGTTTGTAATGGTTCTGACTTCTGATCCCATTGGCTGTCGATTGTGCTTAAATATAAGACTGCCATAGACTTTTTGGAGCACTATTTTGAGGTGTGATCGGTTTTGTATCGTTACTCTATATTTCATTATCATAGTGCTGGTTATGTAACGATTTTAATTCAATTACAGTAATTACATGTTACAGTACAGGAATTTACAGTTTCGCTATTAGTAGTAGTTGGTACTTCAGTGACTCCACTGTTAATTATTTGACGACCTCCGTGGTCGAGTGACATACGCACCGGTTTCAAGGTGTCGCTAGCTCTGAGGTCCCGGGTTCGATCCCCGGTCGGGTCAATGTAAAAATTCACATTTCTACATTGTCTCGGGTCTGGGTGTTTGTGGTACCTTCGTTGTATCTGAATTCCATAACACAAGTGCTTCAGCAACTTACTTTGGGTTTAGAACAATGTATGTGATGTTGTCCGCATTTATTTATTTATTATAGGTTCCAATCACTGGGACTGATTCGTATTAATTGTATTTTTTGTCTTTTCTCATCTCTAATCTGCAAATGATCAGACGTGATGACGCTTATGATTCGTGCTTATTCCTTCTCCGCACGGGAAGAGTTATTTGCCTATACCGCACTCATCTTGCATGTGACTTGAATATTTATGAGGCTATAGCATGCAACCTTCTTAGTATGAGAGGGGTTAAAAATAGTCAATTGTCCTCTCTTAACTTGCACCACACAATAGTACTTGCAGTGTCTTCCACACGTTCAATTTGATTTATCTCAGTCATAATAACTAAAAGATATCTCCACTGCTTTATATAGAGATTAACAATGCTTTTCTTTGCTTGTTCTTTTGCGGACCTATAATTTTTGAAAACAGACTTTTATTTATTTTTCTTTTGTTTGAAATTTTGCGATGGAGTTGCGTCATTTTTTGTGGTGAAATGATTTGAATGTATGTGCAATAATTTATTAAATACTTTTATTGTAGATTATTTTAATAGGATCTATATACATTTTCTATAAAACTATCAGTTATATGGGTAGAGCTTTCCGGTTATTTTTGTATTTTCATTTAAAAAGATTTTGCTGTTTTTGTTCGTGCTTTAGTCAAAACTAACAGTTTTGCTGAAATAAAGTGAAAAAGCTTTTGTTTAAGCGAGTTTTTCTCTGTAAACGCTTTATCGATTTTAGTGAAATTGGCAGATAGCTGAGGTTTAACGATTATTCTACCAAAAGTTATTAGGGTTCCACGAAAAGAATTGGTTTGTTTGATTTTCGTATTTAATATATTCTCTAGTTCTGGGGAAAAACGGAAAGACAGCGTATCTTTAGTAATAGGGTTCCGTTTTAACTCTTTGGCTACAGAACCACTAGAAATCGTAGTATACCACTAACTCAACAGTAACTTAGCGTCCCATTCATAGTTAAATCTTTGTGCACATTTTAACTCGATGTAAGTAAATACTATGTAAGTTAAATATCCCAGTTTACTTGAAGTTTTTCGCTCAGTTGCTGAACTAAAACGTCTGTGTGTGTATGCAACAAAGTTCCGAACTTTTGAACCACATTTTTCAAGTACATTACTACAGTAAATACGTCGCGAAGTCTTTCTTATTCAATAAATTGTTGTCGTTTATTTTACATTCTTGTGAACGCGTTTATATTTGTTAAGGTCGATGCAATGTTTGCAAATAGAGTTTCGTACGAAATCATATTTTATAATAGGCTTCTTTGTTTATTTGTATATCTAATTAACTTGTAAGAATAAAATATCGAGGTTAAGCAACGATTGCTGCGGCCATAAACTTGATTGGTGACCATTTTTTTTTTATGATTGTTTTTTAATCCTATTTTTATAACTGTACAAATAGACTTAAACCTTACCTTACTGTACAAACAGGTACCCTCACTGTTGCACTTCATCTTCATAATTTATTTAGAAAGAGTGTTATAAAATTGCTCATTAAAATTCTAAAGAAAGCTTCACCTTAAAAATTTACAAGTTCAAACCGAGTCCAGGAGCCCCTTTAGATAAACATCTTCCCACGAGTCGAACTCCTGAACCATAACGGTTAAGATATATTGGTTAACATACAGCATGGGATCTTAATTAAAGGTTGTTTAATAATTGTTATTTAATTATCAAATTAATTAGGTGAGAAAGGTTTTAATCACTCTTTTTTACCCTATTGTTAATTGAAAAAGATAATTTATTTACCTATACTACATATTTCTATTATTCTAAAAACTAAATGCTTTTTCTGGTATTCATGATTTTAATTTAAATATTTTGTCATATATTATTCGTATCGTGTTGCCCAGGTAACTGGGTTGAGGAGGTCAGATAGGCAGTCGCTCCTTGTAAAACATTAGTACTTAGCTGAATCCGGTTAGACTGGAAGCCGACACATAGTTTAGAAAAGGCTAGGCTGATGATGATGATGATGATGAGCAAATTTTCATCAGCTTTGATCTGATAAAAAAAATCTCAGGAAAACAGTCTTTAATAATCTATCCTGCTTGCGAAGTACCACAGTAAACAGTACTTATTATTTCTTAACTTCTCTATAGATTATTCTTCCTTTCCATGCCTAAAAACACACAAAATATCTGCCCAAGTTTTCTGAACACCCCGTATAAAACATACAGGCTGTTTGAAACGTACGATAATCACCATGGCAACGGGGAACAATTTTAATAAGTCAACAAAATAACGCTTGTAATTAGGAAGCGTAAACCAGGAACGTATATTTAGCGAATGTGTATTATTAGCGACTGTTAATTAGAGACGAGAATGTCAAGCAAATAAACCTTTAAGTAATGGAAGGGAAATCCGAACTAATGTTGTGTTAAAGTATGTCTGTTTGGTTGTACGTTTTTGTAATTGTTGAATGTATATTCAATAAATATAACATATCGGCTTATATCGAGATAATCACGTGTTGCTATCGTGGTTTCGGTCCTGTCTTTTAGAAAATTAAAAACGATAGGATCCTTGTTTTTCTCAAATAAGAAATTAAATGATGCAACGGTCTATTCTCACGTATTTATCGGTACCGCCCAAGTAATTTCGGGCCCAACCAGCGCCCTAAATCATGGGCGGCAGCGAATTCAAATTCTATATTTTTTTTCCTGACGAGTCATTTTCAATTTCTAGAGGACGAGCTCGCGGGTGAAAGCTAGTATGAAATAATTCTATTAGTTTTTCAAAGTTCATCCTTCGTTACAAACTGATAGAAACAAAGTCTAATTTGCCTATAGAAGTAGGTATTCCAGACTGTTATAATACTTCATTCTGTAACAAATCAAACGGTCCCGAAATATATTTCTAAGGTCGTTTTTACACGTGGCGTTTTACAGACAATATCTGTCTCTGTTTAAAAATTGTAAGCATTTTCGGCAACTAAAGTCGACGGCTATTGAATTTTTTTGTCAGCTCGTTTACTCAAATCCTTATCCTTATATATTTTATGAATAGCCAATTTAGTCAAATATAATATTGAAATAAGCGTTCAATTGATTGTACTTTGACCTTTTCTAAGCCAGTAATGATTTTAATGGAATATAAATATACGACCTTTGACCTTCACGTTTTCGGATGAAATATAAGTTTGAATGTCAGTTTGGGAATACGAAACGTATTGAATGAGATCAAAATACGATTTGAAAATGATGATATTATTTACATAAACTTTTTTTTTGGTATTTAAGTCAAAAATGGAAAAGATCCTAAAGTATGATAACGAGTGATATTCGACTAGCGTTTTCTGGTTTTAAATTTCTCTACCTAAATTGGATGAAGAATCAACTCATTGCCATGCACTGCCACCGAAACGCGAATGACGTAGGTACGTGACGTAACGTTTAGGTTTAGTCAGTACGAGTCTCAAACTACCCCGCTTCCTTCATCAAGGACACTTCCTTCCTTCACCGTAATTAAGAATCCGTTGTCTGCCCGTCTATTACCAGGCTGTATATCATAAACCGTTATCCATACCTAGTGGAAATTATCAGAAATTATCTGAAGAAAATGAGAATGAATCGTCTTTCGAAAAAGTTTCTCTCGTGGAGAAGATCTGACACCAAACTTCATAATTAAGCTCATCAAAGAAATAACTGAGAAATTCAATGGTTATTCATCTAGAACAGAGGAGCTCGTGGCTAAGCTATAACCGCATAAGTGATTCGATCACAGGTTAAGCTATATTTGACGCGGTTGGTTCGTAGATGGGTGACCATTTTTGGCATAGCAAGTTCCTCCGTGTTTCGGAAGGCACGTTAAATTTTGGGTCCCGGCTGTTATTCCTACATCTTTGACAGTCGTTACAAGGTTGTCAGAAGCTTGAAAAAAGTCTGACAGCCAGTCTAACCAAGGGGTATCGTGTTGCCCAGGTAACTGGGTTGAGGAGGTCAGATAGGCAGTCGCTCCTTGTAAAACACTGGTACTTAGATGAAACCGGTTAGACTGGTAGCCGACCCCAACATAGTTGGGAAAAATATACATATCCGCCCAACATAGCCGATGATGATCTAGAACATGTATGTAAAGAGCCCTAAATCTTGAAATGGTTATCAAAACATACTCAGCGTCCAATAACCAACGCCTCTAACCTCTGTATCACCGTGTTACACAACTTCTCGATTCAACCCACAAATGCTTTCGGCGTCAGAACCACCCAATGTAACCCTAAACTGCTGTTGTTTGTAATAAAAACGCTTTGTGGTCATATTATCCCACGGGATCGTGTTATGGTATCTGTTCATGAGAATTGGGGCTATGGTCTTCTGTACAGATAGCAATAGAAGTTTTATAAGTTACATAGATAGTTAAGTGTGTTAAGTCATGACGTGATAACCGCGGCGTGACGTGTCGCGTGTTCGATCCTCGCGTACGACAATTATTTTTGTGATCTTTGTAACCTGTCCTAGAATTAGCTTTAACTTAAATGCTTGTTTAAACCATTAATTATTTTGTGCCGGAATCACAATCACAATCAAAAGTTTTTATTTCAAATAGCCCGTTTCAAAGGCACTTTTAAAACGTTACAATAATAAATCTAGTTGCACGGTTCCATAGTGTCATCGTTGGAGTCGTTTTTTTGCTTATTTTTTTAGTAAAATTTTCGAATTGCGTTTAGTATATTTTAATAATACTAGGTGGAAAATATATTTTGTAACGAAATAGCAAAAGAGTAATCATACAATTTGATCGTATACAGATGTTTTGTTATTCTAATTTATTAACTAATTTTAGTTGCTAACCGTACTATTGTGAATGTATGCGGTCTATTTGATATTGTTCGGTTTACAAGTTTAGGTTTGAGAAGACCGTTATTTTTTTGAATTGAAGTATCTACGTACTTACAATGAACTTGGATAATTATCATCTATAATTGGACGTAGTTAGAAATTATTATGATTATTTATGATAATACCAAAGTCTGTCACTTAAACTTCTTAATAGGTTTTTTCAATTACTAAAAGCTATTCTGTTTACCTCTTTTATAGACGTAAGTAGTTGACAAAAATAGCTTTTTCATCAAGAATCTTTTGAATGATTTTGGAAACACTTGAAAGGGTCTTATTTTACAAACTTTTTTGTTTTGATTTTAAAGTATAAACTACGCCGATTAGTATTTCATTAAATCAGTTTCTCTGATTCGTATGAATCAATTTATATTATTAGTACCTACATAATAATTCGAATTCCGTTTTCATACAAAACAATTTGTAACTAAGTAAAAAATTGAAATCCGAAGCCAAATAATTTACAAAACAAAAAATTCCTTTCTAAAATATTTACGAAAATAAAACAGAGGAACTTCGAGAAATCTGCCTCAAAAGTTTAGTTTACAGGTAAAAGGAAAATAGGAAGTTCTAAAAAACCGCTTAAACACATCCTCCCATTCTATACTTCCTATAAATATTGTGAAAGTACTTCGGACTCGAAAGTCCAAAGTTTTGCGCTCGCGGAATGAATAATATCTGCGAATACTTCGGCTGTTTAAATTTTAAAGTGCTTGCAAATGCTTGACTGACGGATTTTTGTTTTATGATTTATTATTTTTGTACTGGCTTTCTCCCGCGGCTTTGAAGGAATAAATGTCGGTAATCGCTACAAAATCCTTCTTCTGATGCGATTTGAATCCAACATAGAATGTATGATAATGTCTAATTTGTCTAAATAGTACCAGTTACTTACATAGCAAATTTC
>NC_039501.1:934435-981324 GCF_003590095.1 Trichoplusia ni
AGGCAAAAGGATCTAAACCCAACCTTTGTTTAATTATTTCATATGACTTAAGCCAGTCTTTGTTACAGGATTAATATTCTGAATTGAATACTTGGTTCATGAGGTACATCGTCAGTCATCGTCAACCACACTTGTTGGATTACCGCTTTCGCGATTCTCAACAAAAAATCACACTCAATCTCACACAATCATAAATACAATGGGTATTTTTAGTAAATTTGTTTTCCTTTAGTAAGTAATCTTATTGATGCTAGCGTTCTTGGAAATTTGTCTTTTTTTGTTGTTTAAAACAAGCAAGCTTTTCTGTAACACATCACCTATAACAAGTTAATATATTATATTTATCTAGCTAACCTACAGCCATAGATTATTCCAGACCAGAATACATTAATCATAAATCCATTGATATTAATTCAGCCATCTCAAACCTCGACAAATCAGGATCATACTTTCGATTAATGACAGCTCGTAAATCGATATGAGTACCGCACTATGTATCGATACTTACAAATTACTGTCGTTAGTCACATCTCTAGTGTTTAGGATTTATCTATTGTCTATATTCGATGTGCCTATACTATACTGGATAAAACTAGAGTTCCGTTAGTGTTTCATAAAAAACCCGATCAAATGCGAGTCAAACTCATAAAAGTCCTAAAACAGAGGTTCTGTCGAAATTATATGTTTTTTCAAATTTATTTCTCTCCTACCAAAAGTGTTAAAACTATATATTCACCGAAATTTGACCTTGCCCTTCATTTTTAGAATTCGTTATTCCCGGGGCAAAGAAATATATAATCTGTCAAAATTTCTGCTGTCTAGTTGCCATGCAGGACGGGCAGATGGACGCACACCGGTGTAATACTGTTCAGATTTTACCCTTTTAGTTAGGTTACTACTTAATTATTCAAGTTATGCTTCCAAGTAATATTTTTTATAGTCCAAAGAATCATATTGTATATATAGACAGCATCCCGTATCACGCACTCTTCACCGATAATCTTACTAGCTGTTGCCCGCGACTTCGTCCCCGTGGGTAGAAGATATAAGTTATGATTTATACCTGACCTGTTTTTTCTACATTTTCCATTGTATCTTCGCTCCTATTAGTCGCAGCGTGATGGTTTATAGAGTAAAACCTTTCTCCATGAATGGTCTATTCAACACAAAAATATTTTTTCAGTTTCAACCAGTAGTTCCTGAGATTAGCACGTGCAAACAAATAATCAAACAACAAACTCTTCAGCTTTATATATTAGTATAGATTGCACGGATAGCCGAGTGGTTGAGGTCACCACACCAAACCTAACATGCAATAAATCGATTCCCGCGTAGGACAAGCGTTTGTGTGACCTCTAATATTTGTCCAAACTCTGGGTGTCTTTGCGCATGTGACTTGAATGTTTGTGAAAGCCACGCGACACAAGGATTGAATTCATTAATGCGGGAGACGATTAATAAAACAAGTATTTTTAAATAATAGACATACTTTTAACATCAAGTCAACATTATTTATACCAGTTGGTCAAGCATTACGTTTGTCGCAACGAGTTCAACTGTCACAGACTATTGTGCGATGCAATAGTGAAAACTTGTTACAACAATCAAGTTTCATACTTCACAACTCACATTGAAAACAATTATTTAAGTTTGGTATGCAATGAGAGGGAATGTATTTAATTTATTTTATTATAAACATGTAAAGAAACCGGTTAGAAGCGAGTCTTAGCGTCTCTCTTCAAAAAACGAGTTTTCAAAAGGAAATGGTCTACTGTTAAAATTATGGCTGTAAAAATCGTGTAGTGTGCGGGTGTGGGTGGTCACTTAGACGAGATTATATGTGTCTGGGTAAGATGTAATTGATCTATTTTATTTTTGTATTTAGAAATATATGAGCATGTTTATCAGTTGTCCCCATAATACAAGTTTTGCTAAGTTCGAGATAAGACAGCATTGTGTGAAAGTGATTTAAGATTATATTATATTTTCTATGAAATTCTATTTGAGAAGTGTCCTTCATAGGGGCTACCACTATGGCTCAATGTAATATTGTTATGGTTGTGAAAGCGTGACAGAGCAATAACAGACGTAGAGTGACATCTCTTTTTCACACCATAATATTTCTTTAGAACGCAGAGATAGCATGCTGTAGATCCGTCCCTAGAACCTCTCCCACAATTAAAACACTCTTACTTTGTCATCACATTTTCACCAACACTGCACATGCAAGCAAACATACAATTCTTCAAACAAAACCTCTTTTCAGCTAATAGCAGCCACCTATGTATGTCCCCACCCTAAACAGTCAACCACCGTTCTTTATTGTAGCAAGCTTTTCTTTATAATCCTGTACCACTGCCTCCGGGCCTAACTAGGGTGGGGACGTGTCGATAAAAAGTTTGTTGACACTTGGTTAGTACACACACGTATGTGGACGAGCGTTTATCGATATAGTGTGCAAAGTTTTGTTTTAGTTTATCGACGGCTATATTTATAAGGTCTTTTTGTGGTGAATCGGTGAGGTAGAATGTTTGGTTTAGTAAATGTACTAAAAGTTTTGTGTTAACTCTTTTGAAAGTCTCCTACGTCATTGACTGCCTCATTTGAGCGAGAGAGAATCGCAACGCATGCCGCACACCGGTCAAACGCAGAAGACGTTGCATGGTTTTTCAGGTTGAGTCAGTAAGAGTCTGACAAGACCCTCTTGCTATACTGAGGGAGTAAAAAATTTTTTTTTGACAATTGTTTAAACCGAACTAGAGATCTGAAGTTCATACAAAATAATGGTACACATTTTATTTACTTCATATTTGTGTTTAATCCAAACGTAATCTTTGTCTTCAGACTAAGAAACAAACGAACACTATTTAAAAATACTATCGATAACAATCTACCAAAGACATGTCCCATCACTAGTTATTATAACCAATACAAAGCGGACTGTCTATATTGTGTTCACGAGAAATCTTCGTATTATTGAGGAAACAAGAATAGGTTCAGTTGAAAAACGACTGATTGGATGTATACGAGACTTCAATATGAGTCGGATTATATTTGTTTGTAATTAATATTAGCTATTGTTATTTGAGTAATGAAAATATTTATTTTTCGTCTCATTTGGATTTTTATTTTTTTCAGAAACCTTTTCAACGTTCTTGGGATAGCTTTAACGGAAGCTTGGTTCGTAGAGCCGTACACGGTTACAGAGTTACAGAGACCTTATTGAGAAGGATTTAATTGCTCTATGGCACGATTGACTCCTAGGTATAAACACGCTATATTCTCACTATCAGCATATGGTGCCACATACAAAAACCTTTACACTGAAATTCAGAACAGGGGTAGGCACAAACGACCTAAAACATAATAAGGTATTTGACCAAACCTAATAATAAAAATTTGTTGTGACAATCTAATAGAAAGATTTTCAAAAAATATTGCCTACGTATTTTCGTATTTTTCAAGGTATCACAAAATGAAAAAGGAAAGAAGATTTAAAGCACTTAAATGATTGGTAGTGGGAGCTAGTATGTAGTTACATAATTTGCTACTTCGTACTGGTAAGTGACGTCACAGGAGATTTTAAATCACTGTATCCCATTCATTTTAAGTTAACGTGATAAAAGAAAACAAATACATTCATTCGCCTAGCCTTTTCCCAACTATGTTGGGGTCGGCTACCAGTCCAACCGTTTTACAAGGAGCCACTGCCTATCTGACCTCCTTAATCCAGTTACCTGGGCAACACGATACCAATTGGTTAGACTGGCTGTCAGACTTTTTCAAGCTTCTGAATACCTGTAACGACTGTCAAAGATGTAGGAATAACAGCCGGGACCCACAATTCAACGTGCCTTCCGAAACACGGAGGAACTCGTTATGACAAAGATGGTCACCCATCTACGGACCAACCGCGTCAAGCATAGCTTAACCTGTGATCGAATCACTTATGCGGTTATAGCTTAGCCACGAGCTCCTCTATAAACAAATAAAACAAATACGTATGCAATATTATTTGAAACTCTATCTGACAAAACAGTTTTTTTTGTGTCAAATACCCCATCATATCCCAACATCATTAAAGTTTTTTATTCCTAGGCATTTGTAAATACATCTGCAGCTAGTATTTACTGACAGCAATATAGTTTCAGTCGTGAAGTTGAATCGATGTAGGCAGTTAGTTAGGTGGGCGCCTAATGTCCGTTTTATTGGTGTCCTGTACGTGCTGCCCAATAGCACACGGAGGTGTATGGAGTTGGTGGAAGGTGTTTATTTTTGTTTGGAGTTCCAATTGATAGGTATTGAAACATAAAAATCATGGTGAAGTTTGGTAGCCAGAGGATAATAATGGAATTCTATCGCTAAGGTTCAGCTGTCAGTCCGCCCGTCACCACTCTTTTTCTCATGTATTGTTGCTTCTGTAACCAAGGCGTATCTCATGAACATCAGTAACAGAGTTAACATTTCACATATTTCGTAATCTTTTGTCTCTATTTCAACAAATTAGAAAAAATAATAGAGGAGGTCACGCTTTTTTCTTTAGTCCATTTGTACAGAACCCTCAATGTAATAAGCCCGAATTACTCTTGACCGGTTTTCAACAGGCCTTGAAATACAATGAAACAACAATCCGACAACATTGAAAGCTATCGAATATTTTACCAAATATTATACTAAAGACAGCTCCATACCCTTCCCTGTCCTCGTAGGCGTGAGACGTACGGCAGCGACCTGGAGATATAGAGGGTAACAGATCACCGACAATACTTTATGTGTAGTTATGTTTAACGGCTTGTTTATTAAACTGTAGCTGTATCCCAACTGTGGGACAATTCAAATGGTTTTGGGATAGGTCACCATTATACTCGAGAATGCTAAAATGGGTTGTAGAGGAAGAACTGGAAGTTCAAGTATACTGAATTTGGTTGGACTCGAAGCTCGTGGCTTAACTATAACCGCATAAGTGATTCGATCACGCTTGACGCGGTTGGTCCGTAGATGGGTGACCATCTTTGTCACAACGAGTTCCTCTGTGTTTCGGAAGGCATGTTAAATTATGGGTCCCGGCTGTTATTACTACATCTTTAACAGTCGTTACAGGTAGCCAGAAGCTTGAAAAGTCTGACAACCAGTCTAACCAAGGGGTATCGTGTTGCCCAGGTAACTTGGTTGAGGAGATCAGATAGGCAGTCGCTCCTTGTAAAACACTGGTACTTAGCTGAAACCGGTTAGACTGGTAGCCGTCCCCAACATAGTTGGGAAAGTAGTAGAAGTAGTTCCTCTTTCACACAAAAACCACTCGACGGATTTTGACGAAAATTGGTACACAGACAGTTTATAACCAGGATTAATGCATAGGATTGTTTATGTCCTGATTTTATGTGCCCTTGGGATAATTTTCGTACTTTTCAGTACATTTTCCTCTGTGTACTAGTTAAAACTTCATTCTAAATCCATTTCCGATGGTCAGCAAAAAATTGTGCCGACGTAAATCACAGATTTGACTAGAACCATCTAATACCGTACTTTGTTCTATGTGTGGTTAAAGATGGTTGTCCAGTTTTATTCCTGAGCTATAGATGGCGTTCAATTCAGGTCTTAGCTTGATTAGCTCCAGTAAAAAAAAACAAACGTTCAAGTGCTTCTGTTTTCTGTTTGGCTGCGTAAACATAAAAATATGATTCAGATTTTAATCTCGGCTATGCTCGTTTTTATTTGTGTAGGCCGATACAGATCTTTTAAAATAAAGCTTGGGATAAACTTGTCCCAGAAAAGTTGTGTAAGTAATATCTGGGCTATGTTTGTATATTCCTTAGGTAACTGACTTGTATCCCTTCAAACGACGCTTTGTATAAAACTTCTGGTATGACCATAAATGTGACGCGTGTAATTTTGTTTCAAACATGTTTCTGTATACCTATTTTTTATTAGAATGAGACAAATACTATCTTCTCCATCGCTTCAGCACATCTTGTGCTACACAACAATCCCCTGTAACCTAACACTCGCCGACCACAGATCTGATTTACTGCGCCCCTATTCATTTCAGTCATAAGTACGCCTCTCCAGTCACACGTATAACGCTAGGCATATTAATTTATCTGGTTTTCTCACGTTCTAGCATAAGTTTAAGCTTGCTTTGAGTATTGTTCCAGTGTAAGTCTGTTCGTCTTTATATATTGGAATTTTGCTGTCATCATCGGCCTAGTCTTTTCCCAACAATGTTTGGGTCGGCTAAAAGTCTAACTGGCTTTAGCTGAGTACCAGTGTTTTACAAGGAGCGACTGCCTATCTGACTTCCTCAACCCAGTTACCATGGCAACACGATACGCCCTGGTTAGACTAGAATAAATTGGAAATATATAAATAATATATTGGAATTTTGCTGTATTAAAAGGAACCTAGTAATATATTTAGACACTCAAAATCAAACTTAAAAGTCATTTATCAAAATTAAGCTACTAAGTTGTAGTTTTTGAAGGTCATGTTATATTGGACATCACCCAGTTTCGCCCACCCATCACCGCTTCTTAAGTGCTCTTGCTGTGAGAGAAAAAACGGTGCAACAAACTCCCCAGCAGCACGCTGTGTTTTCTTTTATTATACTTTATCAGCTTATATCCGCTTATCGGTTAAACAGTGAAAGATTGTATAAAATTACTTATAACGACTAGTCTGTTGGGGTAGTGATTAGTGACTGACTGCTAAGCTGGAAATCTTGGGTTTGATTCCCAGTCAGGATTTATGTGATGTTTTGCCCAACCATCACCGCCAAAACAAAAATGATGCAAGTGTAACAGACGTAGGACCGACGCACAAAAAAAAACATTTTTCTATCTATCACGGTTCATGAGATGCAGCCTGTTGACTAACGAACAGATAGACAGCGGAACTTCAATAATATAGTTCTGGCTTCTACCTTTTGGATAAGAAACTCTAAAAACATAAATAAATAAACTAAGATATACCAAAATTCCTCTTCAAACGTTTTATATGATATGTATACCTTTGACTATGCTTAGTACTTACAAGACCTAGTATTCCCAGTCGCAGCTGAAAATCTTAAAATGTAAAGGAAAGGGCTGACTCCAGATACGTTTTATTACGAGTATTATTGCTGTCGTGCGATCATCAAATTTTCATGTGACCGTGTCCCTGCAGTCTTAAGGGCATACTGCAGGTTTAACAGAAGTCTTATTATTTAGCAAATTCGATATAGTTTAGTTTTTTTTTCAAGTGTCTCTCACATAAATGGAAATTAATCCTTGTGTTGCGGGGAGTTTCATTGGTCACATTTCTTTTTATCGAGTGGTTGAAGTCACCACTGTGCGCGTCGCGGTTTGAGCCCCGCGTAGGTCAAGTGTCCACGAATGCTTGTTCTGATTCTGGATATTTGTGTATGTGATTTCTTTGTTTCTGAAACCCCCGCGACACAAAGATCAAATTCCTTACTGCGGGAGTCGTTTTTATATCAATAAAAATAATAAATAAATGCATTCTGCATATAGGATAGAAGTCATAACTTACATGTCATATTTAAGCCAGCTCGAGTCAACATACAATAAAGCCTACCCTGAGAAGAAACATCAAAATAAACTCAGGAATCTTTGCGTCTTTTTCTCTGTGTACTAGTTAAAACTTCATTGAACAAATGTAGTTTACAATACTGAGTATACACCGTGATTTTTTAGTCGTCTTACAAAAGCAGCCCAGTTCATGTATCCGACGTAAAATACCCCTAGGCGCGATTATTATTTTTTTATCATCAACTAAGACAGTAAGTACGAAGAAAATTAAACAAGAGAAATCTGAAATATACTCTTAAAAATGATAAAAACGCCGCCGCCCGAGCCCCTCACCATTGTTACAAGGCTCGGACCGCGCTCGCAACAGAGCTGTGTTTCTAAAAAACTACGAATTGCATCATAATATTGAATAAAAATTGCATTTTAAATTTATTCAAATCTCATAAATACCTATTTTTTTATCATGAACGTGTTCTAGTCATTGGATACATGAACTGGGCTGCTTTTGTAAGACGACTAAAAAATCACGGTGTATAAATGCAGTGCCTCTCCAGGCCTTTAGAAGAAAGACCCTTAAAATATCCTTATCGTTTTGAGAAGCAATCCAATTAATACTTCTGTCTTCAGCTGTCGATCTGCTCCCGGTTTATGGACAACCATGCGTCCTCGCTTTACGTTCGGTATAAACGAACGCACATCTAAGTTTCATCTCATAAAACACGAGATCTCTTTATACTGAACTCCTGGTCTACCGGACAATTGACGATGTTTTTATAATAAAAATATAAGGTAACCCAGACTTAGGTATTAAGTTGTCCTATACAACCTGTTTTAGAATGCTAGTCATTTTTACTAGAACTTTAGATTACCACTCGTGCGCGACACAAAAACTGTTATATTCGATAAAACCATAATAAATTCTCAATGAAGAATTCAATTCAATTCTTTATTGCATTTAACATAAGGCATTTTGGCTTACCATTAAAAAAATATCATTGTCACCTATTCTAAATGAATGCATATATGACCGAGTGGTAAAGGGAGTGACAGGCAAAGGCAGTTACAAACTTATAGTGCATGTGATTTGTATGTTTGTGAATCCCAGATACAAGGATTAAAAAACTTACAGCAGAAGACGTTTTTTTTTAAAGAGAAAAGAAATCTTCAAGGTATCTTCAAATGGGATTAAAGAGTGGCTACGGACAGGTAAATTTTAAGACATCTTTAACCATCGGTATCTCTTAAACAGCAATGAATGAACCATGACAATAAAACCCTTCGCCTGTCGTATATCGGAATCCAATTAATAATTCGCGTTTCGAAAACAAATGAGGTTCAATCGCATCCCTAAGAGATCCAAGGAGTTTGAATATTTGATCTCGAAAGATTGGCTACGAACAAAGAAGTTAGTTAGAATTGAAAATTGCGTATTTTGGTGATCAGGCCCCGTTTATCTGTACCGGCTTATTTCCTTTGGGACGCAAGGATTGGGAACGATACTGAATACAGGATGGAGTTGTTTTAAAATGTTTGGAAATAAATGTGGATTGAGTGTTAAGTGCTGTGGTTTGGTTTTTAGGGTGAAAATTGAACCCTATTACTGGGGCACTGCTGTCTACACATCCGTCTGATGAATTGTGATAGCTAGATGGTTTACGCAGAAAAGTTTTTTCTACTAAGTTGATTAAGATCGAGGTAAAGCAACGTTGTCAAGGTCTATAATTTGTTGAATGACAAATAAATTTGTAGGTTATTTGTTAACGAATCCATTTGCTTTTTTTGCACGCCTATACATATATACGGAACCTAGTCGCGTATCAGACATGCACTAGATCGATTATTGTATCAGGATTTTTAGAAAAAACAAAATTATTTTTTTAGACGCAACCCGAATTTTATACGATTTTATACGTGCTAAATTGTTAAACAGTTGCACAATACTATCTTTAGGATAAGTTGAAACTATGACTAAAAATTGTTTTTATGAAATGTGGTTAGTGGGGTGTTAAGTAATCATTAGGTAAATTATTGAAAACTTTATTTCGAAATCTTGTAAGCACGTTTCTCTCCACAACTCTTAGCATTTTGTGGATAACGAAGAGTGCTTGTAGACAAGAGTTTTTGTCTGGAAATAATAATTCGGCTTCATGTGACATTTTCACTAATTTGTCTTCTCTCACTATTTAAAACATCAAATCAAACACACAAACATAAAAGTTGCGAAACAATCGCTTAACAGTTGAATATTTATGATAAATTAGCTTTGTAATTAGGAAAAATTTAAACTTTTCTTCTTTTATCATCAATCTTGAATGAGAAAGCTTGCTACGGGAATATGGATTTATAGACCTCCCACTAAGCTACCCTGGGATGAAAAACAAAATGTTTTTGATGATTTTTCTTTTCATGTTTATTTTTAGATTGAACTTGTGAAGGGCTGGAAACCAGTTGGACAGTAAGATAAAAAGGTTGAACACTTTTATCGCACGTTTATTAAAAAGAACCTACTAATATTATAAACGCGAAAGTTTGTGTCTCGCTCACGCAAAAACTACGGAACATATTTTGACAAAACTTTGTACACAGACAGTTTATGACCAGGGTTAACGCAAAGGATAGTTTTTATCCCGATTTTCACAACATCTTACCAACAGCTAGTGGGTAAATCTTTTGACGTAAAGAAAATATCAAAGGCCGTTGTAATGCCTCTGATATTTTCTTTTATTTAACACCATAAATACCAAACTGCTGTTGATAAATAATAGAGAAGGCTTGCCATTTAACCCTTAACCCTAAAACGAAGCTTTAAACATAAGGGTCATCTATGACCACAACAAAGTGAGATCAATAATAAAATCAACTTCACGCTAAGCCGGCCCGGGGGTAGGAACGACCCCGGCGTAATGGGGTTGGTGTAAAACTTACATAAAACTGCTGCCGCGACCTTTTATTTTCATGAGATTTGCTTTCTTGGGGTTATGTTGGTATCCATTATTATTCACGACACGTTTTTAACGGATTCAATATTATTTTATAATTATTGTTATATATTATTATTATAATTATTTTTTTTTGTTTATTATCTCATAAATTTGGACGCATAATTCTTTTTTCATTAACCTGAATAAGCTGTAATTTGGTTTCTCTCAATTTAATCGAGTCTGGAAAGGTAGTTTTAATTTGGTGGCGGTTGTATGCTTTTAAATTGAACTCGCTAATTTGAGAGCTTTTAAAGGTGAACGCATACTTGGTCGCACCGCAAATGATTAAGCAGAAACAAATATGAATAAACTATTCAATAACAACAGCAACGTTCCAGCTATTTTGGTTCATCTAATTATACGCGGCGGTCCTTTCTTCAGATTGTGTTTTTAACCTTCGAATAGAGTTGACATTAAAGTACAATAAAATTGGAGTTTGACTATGAAAAAGAAAGCCCATCACCAGTTACCAGTTTGATAGAAGCATTCGAATGTGACGAGAAAGGTGCAGCCGAAATTATTTCACTTTGAAATACATTTCTAATTTCTATAACTAATTGTTATCCAAGGACTCGCTCACTACTTATCGAAAATGATCCCATGGGAACTTTGAATCGGGATAAAAACTATTCTTAATGTTAATCCTGTTAATACACCATCTGCATACCAAGTTCCATCTAAATCCGTTCAGTGGTTTTTGCGTGAAACAGGAACAAACATCCATACGCCTATACATGCAAACTTTCGCGTTTAATAGTAGGATTTTCTCGTGCATCAATGGACACCCACCCGCGACTGACAACGTTTGACATGTGCGAGCTATTCCCCGCGTTTTACGAGCGACAATTTTGACGGTCGCAACCCGGCCGCGAGTAAAATAGTTGTCTTTAGTTATACCGAACGTATTATATAAACATAACAACATATGTGTGATATATATATATATATTATTATACAGATAGACCAACCCCAGCTAGCTAAGTTGTATTTGAACAATCGTTTACGTTCAAAAATAATTGGAAATCTTAAATGTATTAAAATGATATCTTCATACATTCGAGTGTTTTCTATTAGGTAATTTGATAAGTGACCTATTGTTTAAAATTTGTTTTCACTTTTCGTAATTTTACGGAACCCTAAGTGTCGCGAGTCCGACTCGCACTTGACCGATTAGTATGGTGAGGCATTGTGTATTAAATAAGTTATATGCACGGTGGGACTTGATAATGTATGGTAGAAACTAGAAAAATACGCAGTGACGGGATTCCCACAAACATAAATAAAGAAAGAATATCCATGTTCCATATTCAAAAATAAAGAAACCAATCTAACTTGTGGACGTCCAGCTAACTGATCATTAAAACAAACAGAACATAATTTTAAATACAGAACACGGATTAAAAAGAAAACCGTTAAAAACTGTTTGCGATTCGGTGCAAATTCGAATTACAAATTTGAACACGACTAAAGCGAGTGTTGCCGTATAAAAATGAAATTTAAAAATTGTATTCTGTGATTTAAAACTACTCGCTTTCACAGGGTTGCCAGATGGCGTTTTCTTTTATTCATTCTTATTGTTTAAGGAGGTTTATTCAAATTGTGTTTTGGTTTTCATGACAAATTATGTTGTTGTGCTTGTAAAATTTATTACATAACAGTAAAAGAATTTATCCCTTCATCATTTTTATAAATATAAGCTTTGATTATAAATAGGACTTTACTCAAGTCCCATATCTCGAGTTAATGTCAATCAAATAGCCCAAACTTAAAAGGTCACGTGAATTGGCGAAACCAAATGTCATTCTCATACATTTAAAGATTTTTTCTTCTTCTAATGTATAAAATTGTCTAAACCCTCTCTAATAACACAACTTAGGATTCAAAGTTGTCCAAATTCATTAGGACTTTCTTTTAAAAGCAAAGAAACTTTCTATAACCAATAATACTTAAGAAAAATAATTACTAAGTCTCACATTCATTTAACCAATTAGGAATAATGTTCAATACTTAACACCTCTTTCTAGTACTTTCGTCTAGCAAAAGGATTAGTAACAACATCGACTCGTATTATAATACGCTAAACTCCTAAACGCTACCAATTTTATAACCTTGTTCGAAAACCGCCATTTTGGCACTGAGAACTGTCAAAGAAGTGAAGGACTTTAATACCAATATTTAGTGTCTCAGTTTTGAAGTTCTAATATTCGTACATTAGTGGAAGCTAGACAGAGTTTTGTAAGGTGCAGAGCGGTTCTCTCATATGCCTCCAGAAAACATGCAAAAGCGATCCATCGACCCTTTTAAAAGCCTGGTGGAACCTCGAGTTCGGTGTATGAATAATTGCAACACATTGCCCTGCACCCGCTGCAGATTTAGTCGGTAAGATCCGACTCTACCCGTTCCCTCCTTCGAGGAGTGACTCCTATGGGTGCCCATAAGTATTAACAAGCTATACCAAAAAAAAGTCTCTAGTATCGCAAGCGTATTCTAATACAAGCTAGTGCCTAATCGACGAATGTATTACTTTCTCTTTTAGCTTAGCATTAGTCTACATACACGCACAATATTTATCATAAGTACTCTCCTCATATAATAATTCAGACTTATTGTGTAAAGTTAGATCGATAGTGAAAAGCAATTACTTATATTAGCGCGGCCGACATGTAGCTATCGGCAAATCCGCTTATAAGGCACAAAATTGTTCGGAAACTATTATGGAATGTACGGGCGAATATTGTGTGAAGGAACGTAGTGAATAATTTCAATTTGTGGAGATAGAAACAAGGATAAAAATTGATGTTTTTAGGAGTTTATGTTAGGAGGCTTCATGTATTCCTTAATCTATTTATATTGTTCAGTTCCGATAGGGTAAAAACTAATGCTCTGTCGTCTGTTCATCCGTCTGTCTTCAGGCTATATCGCATAAACCGATGCTTGGCGGTTCAAGTTTTCACAATTTATGTAGGTATTATATTTCTGACCTCCTTTTTCTTTATCCCATCCTTTTCCCATTTTTAGATCTATTTGGTTTTTCCTATTGAGAATTTTGGTCGTAAGCCTCGATGGTTGATTTTGAATGTTGTCCAGAGTACCATTGTTTAATCGATTCAACGAAGACTCAACTCCACTACACACAGATACTAGGGTTGGGTTCCAGAGCACCAAATCGATTAAACCCGATTTCATCGGGATAAAACGGGTACGTCGATCGTCTCCTCACAAAATAACCTCCCGTATGTAACCCATCGAAAATGACGAACTGAACACTTGGTAGCCCGTAAATTTCGGCGTCGCCCGAATGAATCGTAACGGATAATTTAGTGGTGTGACGTCATCACACGTACCTCGCGACAGGCGGCTGAAACATCGGGCGGAGTCAGCGTGCGGCACTTGTTTAGGATTACAAAGGGGTTAGGACTTGTGGAGCAATACATACAGATAGGTAGGTATTGTTTTTTGAATTGGTGAAAAGAGGGAATTTTCACAAAGTCTGCAATGGCAATGCATTGCCATGGGAGATGTTGCACAACGGTTTAGGTTTTGTCAGTAAGAGTCTCATGCTACCCTTCTCCTTCTCCTAGCAGGTAGGTGTATATGAGGATTCAGTGAACTTACTATAGGTGCCTACCGTGAGAATATTGAAGTTCTTTTTCAAAGACGACTCCCACGGTAAAGAATTTAATCCTTGTGTCGCAAAGACACCCATACTCAGGACAGGTACTCGTCGATAACACAAATGCTTGTCCTACGCGGGGATCGAACTCACGTCACTCTGCTGGTTTAGCATGGTGACCTCAAACACCTCTGGCTATCCATGCAGTCAATGATGCTAGGCATTTTGAATTGTTAGAAAAAGAAGGAATTTTGTATCGGCCAAACATGGGAGTCGTTGTACGGCGGTTCAAGCTAAGAAAGAGTGTTTAGAGTTTCTGAACGAGTAAAGGGTTCTACCCTGCTGGCAACATTTAGTATGGTCATAAATATGATAGTACTTAAACCATTTTTTTTACAATCCTCTCCTCAGTTTTAATAACAGAACCCTTATTATCACGATTCCAACTCATACTTAACCGGTATTTGATTTACTTACTTGTTTCCACTCAGAATCGAATAAAACACGAATACTTGAACATTTACCGTCGAGCAATTATTTAGTTTGTTTGACCAATATTCTCGAATGAGTCGTGTCCGAATTTACATATGTGTCGCAATCAAGAGGCATACACGCGATAAATAATTTATATTGCAGTTCTGTGACAAATAGTCGCTGTGGTATGTGTTAACATTCGGATAACATTGAGTGCAGTGGTTAAAATGTCGCGTTTTATACGTTTAGACTTCGGGTAGTGCTGTTCTAACGGATTTTATGAATAAAACTAAATTTAAACAGTGTAGGATATTGAAAAATGATTTTGATATGGAGTGGGTATCAATAAATCAACCCGGGTAATTGCAATGTTTTGCTTCACAACAGAAAGTAGATTTTTGGAATGGTGTTATTACCGTTGTATTTAGAGAATTTGGTAGAAGAATGTGTTTCCAGATTAAAATACCTGACATCACAATTATTGTGATTGGAGCTACAAAATTCCCATTCTTATTATTCTCTCTATTTGTATTCCATAATGTGTAAAGGTCTTCAAATTAAATAGGTTATATTGCGGACCTCATCAGATAAGAAAAAATCAGGGAACAGGACTCCAGGAGGAAAGTAGCCTTACTTAGTAGGTATTTTGAGTTACTTTTGACTGGTGAAGGCTAGTGGCCCTGAATGCTATATATCGGTGGTCGATAAACACTCATCACAAATATTTGTCTGATGAGTATTTTTTGTTCTGGATTTAGTTTATCAATTCATATATTATATTATTTATTATACTCACAATAAAAACTTCGCCTATTTTAAAACTAGATGGCGTTGTAAGAATGTTGCAGATTTTAGTTAAAAACCATAACAAACCAAGAAATCTATTTGAACCTGTTTACAAAGATCCATATTTACTATAGAAACGTAAAAGTAAAATATTACTCAACGGAAAATTCACAGTAAGATATTCAGCAAAGAATCTTATAAGGTCAACTTTATCCGGATAATACCATAAAGGTATTAACCACTTGAAAAGAGAACCAAGCGAATTATAAAAAGGAAACTATGTTTATAAGTAAGAGTTATAACACACAATACTGGTTAAAAAGTGTCTTTGTGCATGTGACTTGAATGTTTGTGAAACCCCCGCGACACAAAGATAAAATTCCTTCGTGGGGCTGTTTTTTTTTAATTTTCTCTTTTTTTATCGTAAGATTGGCTACAAATCGAAAACGACCCCATGGGAACATGCAATTGAAAAAAAACTATCCTACGTTAATCCAGGGTATAAACTATCTGTTCACGAATTTCCATCTAAATCCGTTCAGTGGTTTTGCGTTAAAGAGGAACAAACATCCATGCATACAAACTTTCACGTTTATAACATTACTAGCGGTTGTCCACGGCTCCGCTCACTAGGATATCGCTTTAAAGGATAATCCTGATTTATCTTAAGTTGTTTCAAACAATCCCTATGGTACTTCTAGTTCCTATCCCCAACCATCATCATCAGCCTATTTTCGTCCACTGTTGGACAAAGGTCACCCCAATTGCTATTGTTGAACACACAAACAAACAATTTTTCTTATATATAGAGTGGTTTTAAAGCATATTAATTCATACATTTTCATGAAATATAATATATCCATCCATCTTAATATAACATGCAATAATTATATTATACAAAGACATCCCTCTAAAGAGGGTCGGAGGGATAGTAACGCGTTACGTCACAACCGGTTGGTCATCACTGACCGGAAATATGACCCGTCGCGTTATTCTCCCATAATGTATAACATTTTCTTTTTAAATATGACTTATTGTTCACTGCCTCTTTCGATCTTATGGGTTTTTTAGTGAGAAAGAAAGAGATGACATGTAATTTAATTGACGTGTCTGCCTTTGGTTGGTTTTTTTGTATATTTCTTTTGGCTAATCTTAGGGCAATTAGGAATTGGTCAAGAATAGGCAAATCTCGGTGCTGTCTATAGAATTATGACGATTAAGAGCTAGTTCTACCTAGGAGCACATATAAATACAAGATAAAAATTTAGATTTTATTAGAAAACGTATCAATTTAATTAATATTTTGCTTAGACTTTACTTAAACCTCGCGTTTAAGCTGATATGTTCAGGCTGATCGAACAGAATTTAAGATACACTTGATGTGGTTACCTCTTGGATGGGTTACTATCTATGTTATAACCAGTTCTGTGTTTTGGGTGACAGCCTGATCAATAATTACGGGTAATTAAGAGCTAGAGATTCTGACAGTCTTTCCGGAAGTCAGATAGGCAGTTGCTCCTTGTAAAACACTGGTACTTGGCTGCATCTGGTTAGGCTGGAAGCCGACCCCAACATAGTTGGGAAAAGGCTAGGCCGATGATGATTAATGACAATGATGTGAAAGATTTATAGCCCATTTGAAAATTGTTAAAACTAATGTAGAGTTGTATATGTTACAAAGTAATCAGAGAGAAAAAATAATTCTTTAACATTCCAAAACATTCGGATGGTAAAATTTTATTTATTTGTACGAAAACTAATGGAAAACTGAAATTGTATAAACGGTATTTCAATTATCTGAAAGCATTCAATTTATCACAGGAATTTTTCCATTATTATTTTTATCAATTTTCATAAAAATGTTCAGTTTTTAATCTATATTTCTGCTAAGTAATATGGGAAAACATTGGCATTTATTATTTATTTGACCAAAAACCTAGAATATACCATTTTAACCTGCCATAGACAATCTGTGATCTAACCATCACTAACGCAGTTACCGCCTGTTACCATTGACCGGAAATGACCGGTCACAGCCCTCTGCACGTCTATATTGTTTATGGTGTAGCTCTGGAATCTGTGGACTCTATAGTTACATATTGTCTTTGGAGTCGAATGTAAATCTGACGCCAAATGTTTCAATTTAATTTAAATTAAATGTAAGATGATTTTTTAATGTCTATTAGTCAAAAATGGCAGAGATTATCTAGCATGAGTAACTCGAAAATGTCGTTTTTTGGTTTGTGTCAAACAAGTTTGACCATACACAGCTGGTTTTAAAGGATTATGAAGCAATCACATACATATTTGATGCTGGTATAACGATTTATTTTCGAAATTTTACCCGTAAGTTTAACACGTAATGATTGAATCGTCTTAGGAACTGTAAATTGAAATTTTCAAGTCACTTAAACATGCAAAGCTAGACTTTAGAAACAGATAAGTAAAGACATCGATATTAACGATCAAAGGTGATAGGTCTTAGTGCTTGGTACGTAAATGTTTGTAAAAGCCTAAGCACAAGGACAAGGATTACTTAATGTGGGAATTGCCTTTTTAAGAACAAAAACAGATGACTTCAAATCAAAAATTACTGCTTCAAACTTGATGAAATTTTAATTGAAACTTGAAATTTTGGAATGACAACTTAACAAAAACGTTTTAAACAGTCCGAAGTTCTGAGGTAACATTAAAAAGTGCACGCGAATCTGATAATTAAATAGGCCAATCCGCAAAGCATTTACGATTGAACTATTGGCCGATAAAATATCTACAGTATAGTGGTTTCTTAGGTTTACGCGAATGTTAGACATTGAAATGAAACTACTTTTACGGATTTTATCGCGGTTTAATTTTAGATTTTAGTTCCCGACGTTTCGAAACCTTTGCAGGTATCATGGTCACGGGCAGACTGAGATGGCGTTCGTCTTGACAGGAGATGTTGCTCGTTCTACCTTCATATTTTAATTAATTATTTGTGGTCCGACCTACGCAGTATGAGCTCACTGTGTCTTGATGTCTTGCAGCGCTGCTCTTGGGTTTGGCCTTGAGTTTATTTATTATTGGATCCCAAGTAGGTGATATCTTCCAGCCATCTAAAATCTACTAAAATCTAAAATTAAACCGCGATAAAATCCGTAAAAGTAGTTTCATTTCAATATCTACAGTATGTTATAAAGTATACAAAAACATGAATCGAACCAGCCATACACAACAAACACTTCAGGTATCTTCATATTCCTTTTGAGCCCAAAAATGTACGAATAATCCTGGCCATTGTGCCAAAGTGGGTCACGAATTGAAGAATATGTGCTCGTATTTTTAGGGATCCGCAAAGGGGATGGAAAAACCACGGACGCATGTCGAAGCACGGAGCTTTTATCAAAAACTGATTTGCGTTGCATCAATTCGGCATCATGCGCGTTGTCTGAGTCGTGGGGTGAGTTGAGTGCGAATGTGGACGGTTTGTGTTGTGTCGGGTGAGGAAGGCTTTCGTTTTTCCTGAGTTTATGTTGGTAGGACCCTGTAACACTTTTCTCTGAGAAGGAAGTTTATCAAGTGTTGCACAGGGTGTTTTTATTTTACTCTTTTAAGATAGACTAACCGGCCTTATTGGTCACCTTAAGCGTAGGAAACTTTATCGGATGGTTCCAATCTGCCAAAAAAAAGCCTTTGATCGTTAATATCGATGTTTTTACTTTTTTTTTTTACTTATCTGTTTGTAAAGTCTAGCTTTGCATGTTTAAGTGACTTGAAAATTTTAATTTACAGTTCCCAAGACGATTCAATCATTACGTGTTTGGGTAAATTTACGAAAAATAAATCGTTATACCAGCATCAAATATGTGATTGCTTTATAATCCTTTAAAACCAGCTGTGTATGGTCAAACTTGTTTGACACAAACCCAAAATACGACATTTTCGAGTTACTCATGCTAGATATTCTCTACCATTTTTGACTAATAGACATTAAAAAATCATCTTACATTTAACTTAAATTAAATTGAAACATTTAACGGCAGATTTACATTCGACTCCAAAGACAATATGTAACTATAGAGTCCACAGATTCCAGAGCTACACCATAAACAATATAGACGTGCAGACTCGGCATTTAAATGGGAATTTAAATAATTAGATACCATTTACTCACGCGTGTCATCAGGATTGCCCGACTAGTTTCGGACCCAAAAGGAGTCCGCTGTTGAACTTCCAATCGCATACCTTCCGCCGCGTCAAATCATAATTATTAACTGTAGTTGGATACGAAATTAGTCGGGCTATCCTAATAAATACGTGTGAAATATTACGTTTTGAATCCATCACTAATATTCCTAAGTCCTAAAAACTAGTCATACATAAAACAGTGAGCTGAATATTTTCCAGTTGGCAAGCATCAGAGATGACGTCATTTATAGGTCACATCCGGTCGGTAATCAGTGACCGGAAAAGCAGTGATATGCAAGCCTTCCCGGGCTTTATTCTAAACATTATGAGAACTTTTCTAATTACTGAACATTTATAAATGAATGTGAAATAGTAAAACCTTTAGCAACGGAAATTCAAGTTACATTGATAATAATATTTCGTACTCTTACATCAATTAATATTTTAAAAATATTTAGTCCATCAGACAGATTTCCAATAAATATTGGATACATATTTTTTTTCCATTGCGTTACCAAAAAATGGAGGAGATATCAAGAACTAATTTGTTTTATGAGAACTAATAAACATACTTATGTATATATTTCTCAATGCATACCTACATAATATAGATTAATTACACTGAAACACAGAAATAGTTTGTCGAGTCTCAATGAGGCTGGCACAGGGCCGTAGAAATTGGCACGAGACGGAGGAGGCCTATGCCCAGCTGTGGGAGGACAAAGGCTGTGGTTGATGATGATGATGACAGAAAAAATGAGCGTACTCATCACAAAACATTTGTCTTGGATGGGAATCGAACCTACCACCTCTAGTATAGCAGTCAAGTCCTCTAACCACGAGACCAACACGTCAGCCAATGAGTATCAAAATACTAGCATTCACACGACCGATCCAAAATCAAGTGACCTTATTCAAGAAAAAACATGGCCTCAAAAAATCCAAGAATATTCAGCAAACCTCAGAAAAAGGTAGGCATATCAAATCATAAGTTGAGAAACTAATTTCAGCAAAAACTTTGATTATATTTCATGCGATGGGACTCCTTTCCTTTTTCCTATCGCTGACTCGACGAGTGCTGCAGATAAAGGTCGAATGAGGGAAACTTTCGAAATGACTGTTTATTTTGACCCCCTGTTGTTTTCTTTTATGGGATGACCACGGGAGGCAATGCGGATTATGCCAATTCTAAATGGATTTTGACTGTAATAAGTTTGATGGAGATGTCGGAATTTCGTTTTATGTTTTTATTGTGGACTTTATGGCTTAACGTATATTTATTTTTAATTGACTTGGATTCTCTTTTTAAAAGAATTTAATTTAAGGATAAACTATTTGAATTAATTATCTATTTGGCATGAATAATTTATCCCCTAGCAAGTTCTAGATGTAATAAGTGTGGAATTGAAAAAAAAACAAAAAGTTTTACTAAATGCAATTTTATTTTAAATATTGGATATTTTCTCCACTTTATTTTAAAACATTTTATCCATACTGAAAACAATCCAAATATACTTAAAGAAGAAGAACTACCTACATATAAATAACGGACATAAGAAACCATCGATCCAAAAAATCCCTCCAGAAATTTTTCAATTAAACCTAACGAAATCAGAAACCAAACTCTAAAGTCAAACTTCAATTAAAAACCAAAGATAATTGCTGCAATCTTTTACGCCTTCGGTCTCAATGACCGAAGTTTGCATCAGAAAGTTCGCACAAAACCAGTCCTTATCACAACGCTGGGGGCCAGTAATTTCACAAATAGTCCGATTTCGAAGTTTATCGGAACTTTGCCTTCATTGAGGGTCTCGTTCGGATCCGTTCGTTGAGTTTCTAAGATCGTTTGTATAGCCCTGTATTTAGTATGTCTAAGGCTGTGTGTGGAATGGGCGTAAAGGGGCTTGCCTCGGGCGGTTTTGACTCAGACACCAGGTTGTATATAAACATGCGAAAGTAAGTCAGGATTATTGTGTAAAATTAAAAGAAACTAGTTTGTGCTTTTTTGTCAAAGACCAAACATATCTGAAGTGAATGAAAAAAAAATATGAAAAGCGCGAGAGAATGAGAATATGTATGTTTAGTTTGAACACGGCTTAGTAGTAAGAGAAAAAGTTAAGATTGAGGCAAGGATAAACTGTGAAACAGCAGCACCAATTTGGTAATCACGTTGTGCAAATAGGAATGGTGTAAGTACATCGTTTGGGCAAATCCATCGGATCGGATCCTCCCTGTACCAATATCAAGAAAATCACAGAAAATAACATTTCTGACCGCAAGCCTGTTTTGCCTGGGGGTGAGGGTATTTTGGAATTCTGCCTTCTTTGCTTCCTGTGTGACATGATATAATTTGCTTTTAAGTATTAAATTAATGTTTTTATGGTTGTCGATATTACAGATTTAAAATCATATTTGATTGTTTATTGTATTAAATTTTTTGTGGACTCGTTACGTAAGCTGAAAAAATTATGCCATGGCTCTAAAATAATGATATTTTGGTCGCTTTTCGTTCGCAGTTATAACTGAATTTTCTACTTTTTTTCTTTACAAATTCTCCATATAACTTTTTGGAACTCAACGAGTCACCAGCGGAATACACAAAATATACACATACTACCTACTAATTAACGTCCTAAAACAATTTCCTCCTCACCTCACCTTACAACCAAATAATCCCACCGTTTCCACAAATCCCGTAAATCTTAACCTTTAACCCGTAAATCCAAAATATGTATCGCGGGTAAACTTCAATGATAAAAGAAACGGCATTCATCAAGTCAGGAACAGCGCTGAAGACAAAGGAGAGAACTCAACAGTGCCTTCTATTAACTAGGCACATAAATAACTTAGAAACTCTAAACAAAAGGGAGAAATTACGCGATTCTGAACCTTATTGTTTTAGCATAAGGATGGCTGGAAATGACGGCGTGAATTGTGCCAGATCTTTTGGGGTGGGCCCAGATAGATGAGGAATGGATGTGGTAATTTATTATTTACAAGTTTTTTTTTCTATACAATATAAGGTTTTGTCAGTTTCTTTTCCTTAAATAAAACGACTTCCACACTGAGGAATTAAAAGCAATTACCGCGAAGGTTTCAAGCATTCAATTGATATACATAAAATACATAAACATAACATTTTATCTGATTGGTGTGTAATTATATTATATATTTTAACTATGTTCAAGATATGGGTATTGATTGTGTTAAATAATCGATTCTCCCATTTACTCAGTAGGGCGTGCTAGAGGAGTTGATAAACCTTCGTAAAATATTTTTTTTCTATTGAGGTAGAAATACAAGTCTATAATTAAATTTTCTTCTTCAATACCGCCTCCATTCCTTTCCACTTCAGCTATTATGAAATCAGTTGTCTCCGAGGAGTATTAATCTCGGTCATTGCTTGTATAATTGCATATTGTTTCGCCTCTTTTCACGACGCCTCAAATGAAGCAAGCCTCTATAGGCCTCTAAAGGCCTCTGAAGATGCCTGAAGCCCAGGTTTGTCCTCTCAATGCTGAATGAAGATGTTTGATCAGAAAATTGAAGAGGACTTGGGTTTTGTAAACATTTTGACATTTGAAGGTGAGGACAGTGTACCGGTGTACCAGTGTACCGGTCTTTGGCTGTTTTGGGATTCCTCTGCCATGGCTGTATGTTTTTTACTTTAGTAAGACTTATTTATATTTTTGGCAAATGGAATATAGCTCTCCGAGACATGGTGTTTAAAAACTATTTCTGAGAATGAAAATTGTTAATTTTCATTCTCATTCAAATACTATTTTAAATAATCAACGATCAAAAACTTATAGAAAATTATACAAAATAAATAGTCGTTTTATAAAGAATTAACAGCCTATGGCAATCGGGCATGACAAGACCATGTAACTACTGATACTGGGTTATGGAAAATTAGTGCTTTGAAAGGTAAAACCAATGTATATAACCGCCTTTCCCAAATTCGTAACCTATAACAAAAACGGAATCCTATTACGGATGCTTCTTTGTCTGTCCGTTCGTCCGTCACCAGGCGTCTCTTAAACCTTAATAGCTTGACAGTTGGTATTTTCACAGATAATGTATTTCTGGTATCGCTATAAGATCGAAGTTAAGCAACGTAGTTACGGTCATAAATTTATTGGTGGATGAAAAACAAATTAGAGGGTGGATACCCTACAAAATTTGTCACCCAAAGAATAATTTGTTTATCTTAAACCCTATTTGTGCCTTTTATATCGCTATTTAATTATAAGATATTTTCAAAACCATTTTTTCATCATTGGCCTAGCCTTTTCCCAACTATGTTGGGGTCGGCTACCAGTCCAACCGGTTTCAGCTAAGTACCAGTGTTTTTACAAGGAGCGACTGCCTATCTGACCTCCTCAACCCAGTTACCTGGGCAACACGATACCCCTTGGTTAGACTGGCTGTCAGACTTTTTCAAGCTTCTGACTACCTGTAACGACTGTCAAAGATGTATGAATAACAGCCGGGACCCACAATTTAACGTGCCTTCCGAAACACGGAGGAACTCGTTATGACAAAGATGGTCACCCATCTACGGACCAACCGCGTCTAGCATAGCTTAACCTGTGATCGAATCACTTACGCGGTTATAGCTTAGCCACGAGCTCCTCGATCCCAAAGATATTTTCAAAACCGTTGGGCTAAAAAGTAGGTTATTAATATAAATTGTATTGTATTGTACTAACTTTATCCCCAATTTTAGACCTATAAATTAAAATGAGGCAATTTTGATGAAAATCAAACATATATACGTCCGAATTTCTATTCAAAACAAGTTCTAACCGTTTCAGTAGACCCAACCCATTTCTAGATCACTTCAACAGCGGGTTCACAATACAACGATTATCCACAGAATACAGAATAATAGAGGCGTACAACTTTAAAATCGTAACCTCATAAGTTTTGCCCACAATCAAAGGACGATAGATTGTTTGAAATCTCATTACTGGGCACAATAGCCGGAGATACCGGGCTATTAGCTTTCTGGCTATATGCCAACGGAACTGAATTTTATTGGCTCTGCTGAATTTTCAGTTCAAATTATAGCCGGGATCCGATAGACATTCGGCGGTTGGATGAAGCTATGGAGACGGTGTGAGTTGTGTTTTATATTGATTTATTTGTTATTTAATGATTTAAGTTTTTTTTGTGTGATTATTACAGATAAAGAAAATGTCAGACTGTTTAAAACTTATAAATAAAGTTACTATGACCTGCGATGCTTTTAATGTACAAATAAACATTTTATTTATTTATTTCATTTTTATTTATTAATTATTCTAAGACACTACTGACAAATGGTAAAAGAAAACATCGAAAAGGTTTTTAAATAGATAGCTTTTAAGATATATCTGTGTAATTTGCTTTTTTTGTTTGTAAACAGATTTTCCCATATAACTTGGTTTGCACGTATAACTTAAGTGTAGATAATTTAAGCAGTTTTCTGAATATCAATATTAAGTCTCAATTAAAAAACCGCTAAAATCATAAACAATTGACTTTAAGTTATTCAAATATCCAGAAGGATTTTTTCCCATTTAAACAACAAAATTAAGAAAATATACTTACAACGGAAGTCTCCAGTTATTTCTTATTCCATTGTTTGAAGTGTGCGTAATTAAAATTGGTGCGATATTAGTTCCCACCTGGGTGGCCGGGCCTGACTCCGTGTCACCATGACACCCCGGCCCAGCGATACCAATTGTTATTTATGATATACTCTCCTGCAAAATATCATGAGTACATAACAGTTTTGACATTGCTTCAGAAGGATGGCAAATTTCCGACTTTAAAAAGGTGGAAGTTCTAAGCACTCATATTTTAATGGATTTCACCTCAGAATGTTATTGTCGGTTATTTTGTTGCTTTTTTACGTGGAATAGCTGTCCTTTGCCCGATAAAAATATCAAGATTGGCTCAGTGGTTAAAACAATGTTATTGTACACGTTGAGGTATTACCGAAGAAGATGAATTAACATATGAAAAAGGAAAAAGAAATCAGCTATAGAACATTAACTTATTTGACAAAAATCGCAAAAGATGAAGCAGCTTGGAAGGCTCAGAAGTCTACTAAGTCTAGTCTGTCTTTTTGCTCAAAGAATTAGCATTGCCATATCACGTGGCAAGGCTTTGACAGGGATGAAGATTTCTTTTTGATGCTTTGTAAATAGTGCATAATTTAAAGTCCGTATTTAAAAAGTTTTGTCTAGTATAAGAGAACTTATTTTTCAGATCAGTAAATTTAATTCTTTTTCTCAAGGCTGGGCAAAGACAAAGCTCCGTTTAGAGAAGATTAAAAAATAAACAGTTCTGAATTTAAAACAGAAAAATTGTGAATAAAAGTCTAATTTCAAGGAAATGTACTAATTAAAGCGATAGCATCTGATAGCAATTAATTAACCTACAACGCAATACACGTAATAGGTTCCTGAAAAGATTTTCATTTCAGGAGTGCCAACCGAATTCCATATGCTTAGCAATTGAATAGAGATAAAAGGCCCCACTTCAATTCATATATTGTAGAGGTTTTAAACAAATATATTACGGGGAAATCAGCGATTTCAAAGGAAAAAAATATTGGCATTTTAAAATTTTTGTAGGACTTCAAAAGGTGGATTTAAGGGATTCGACTGAAAAGTTTCTAAAGGAACTTTATTTCGTCTGTTGACAGTTGACGTCTAGACAGTTACAAAAAATATAAGTATGTTTTATACACTCACTTTTCTTGTTTGTTTGTCGTTCCGGTTGGTTTTTGCAACTTAATTTTGAGGCTCTTTCCGATTAGCTACCAGGTTAAAATTTTCAGCATAGCTTCAACCCTGATGACAAAGTTATTTACAAATATAAAAACGGCTCTACCGATTTTGATAACATTTTAATGGACCCACATTTAAAACCCAAATTTTAATCAAAATACCCACATTTAAAAATGTGGGTATTTTGATTTTTTTAATTTGTTAATACATTCTTTCTTACTTTTTTTAATAAATGACATCTACGTCATATCTATATCTATACTAATATATAAAGCTGAAGAGTTTGTTTCTTTGTTTGAATGCGCTAATCTCGGAAACTACTGGTCCAAATTGAAAAATTCTTTTTGTGTTGAAAAGACTATTCATCGAGGAAGGCTTTAGGCTATAAACCATCACGCTGCGACTAATAGGAGCGAAGATACAATGGAAAATGTGAAAAAAAAATAGGGCAGGTATAAATCATAACTTACATATCTTCTACCCACCTGGACGAAGTCGCGGGCAACAGCTATTAAATAATAAAATACCAACAAAATCGTTTTTTGTTTATAAAGACAATACAATCAAATTTTCCAATGCAAAGTTATAATGTAAAATTTGAGCATAAAAACAAAATACAAACGAATGAAAAACCTCCACCTTTTTGAAACCAGTTGAAAATTACTGAAAAACCCATTTGAAACCCGTGTGTAAGTTGCGAAAGGCATATATTAATCAGTTCGGTTATCCTATGTAAGTGATTGGGCGGTTGCACTACAAAGGCATTAAAGTTTCATATCCAATCACTCCCTGTGCGGTTGTATGCGTGGATAAGTTGTAGGCGGTGGCGATTTGATAGTTAATAAGGCGTTTATTGGCTTGTTGATGGCTGAAAATGTATGCAAAAGTATATAAAAAGGGCTTTCTTGGAATCATTTAATATACTTGTCATTTTTTTGTGTTTGAAAAACTACAGCAACAAGCAGTAATTAAGTCTCATGTATAAATAAATAGAAGTGTTCTCGAAAATCAAAATTATTTCTAGGGAATTTCTGGTGCAGCAAAAAGATTAAATATAAATATTATTTTTTGTTAGTTTTTGTTTGCTATGAAAAATAATCAACCAACTTCAAAGAAAAAGTACGCCAAATTTGATGAAATTTTAAGTACCTATTACCTATTCCATTTATAAACTCTTCAAAGTCTTCTCCAAAACTCCTCTGGTGTCCTGGTGTCCGCATTTCATAAAAAATATGATAAATTAATAAAGAACTGTCAAAATCTTCTCATCCAGTCCAAAGTATCAAACTTAAAAAAAAACATAGTACAGACGAATTGACAACTGAAATAAGAGTTGCCAAGAAAGGGCCTACAATCTAGATGTAATAAATTTTTGCTACTTATGTGTGATGTTTTCTTTACACAATTTTTTTCTTTTAAATAAACAGATTTAAATGTATTTTTTTAAACATCAATTTATTCTCAAAAATTAACACATGCAACTATAACAAACACAGTCCATTTTTAACCCCCGACGCCAAACGGGTGATCCGATTTTAATGCGGTTTTTTTTGTTTGAAAGGTATATCAGTCGAGAGTGTTCTTGGCTAATTTTGGCGGAACTCGGTTCAGGTCTTCAAGGTCATCAGGTCGTTTGTTAGGTGTGATAGGAATATGTGGGATCTGATATTTGAAACACTAATGTCTTCTGGAACCTCTGAGTTGGTTTGCTGTTAGGGCTCGAAGGTAGGAGACGTAACCCTGGTTTTCCTTTTAGTAAACCTACTTTGTCTTGACTAGTTCTCTTCATGTTTCTAATTAGGGTCGGGGGTTTTTAAATTTTAAATTTATATTTATTATAAACTATTAAATAGTTTTTTTTCTCTCCGCTTTAGTTTCCATCTCGGCCCGAAGGCTGTATCCGTGAAGCCGGATGTTCCCCGTTTATTGGTTTAACAGTACCAGCACAAATTGACTTGACCTCCGAAACAGAATTTTATAAACTTGCCCATTATGCGTATGAACGTGCATATCGTATTTGCTTACCGCCAGTGTGGAAACTATTGGTTTAAAAGGGGTTTTCTTTTTTGAGTTTTTTGCCCTGACGTCAGAATTTTCCATTTAAAATTTGTTTGCTATCTTACTAATATTATAAAGAAAAAAAGTTTGCGTGTATGTATGGATGCTTGTTCCTGATTAACACATAGGGATTTTTATTCCGATTGTAAGTTTCCATGGAATCATTTTCAATTTCATCATTTTTCAATTAATCCTTTTCGAAAAGCCTCTGTCCATATATGTAGGATTTAGCATTGATAACCACGCTTACTCGCCGAGGAATCATTGCTTTTTGGGTCCGTACCTACCTAAAGTAGAAAATCCGAACCCTGTTGCTGAGGCATCGCTATCTATCCATCTATCACCAGGTTGTATCAACATAAGTAGGTATCATCATTAAATCGAACAGCACATTCAACCAAATTGTTTTCATAATCATTCAGACAAGCAAGTTTGATAATCTTATAGCAACATCCCTGCCTACCCCTAACTATAATAGTTATATAATCAAGGCAGCCAACCGATTGTAGCAATCGAATTACAGAACGGCTTAATGACTAGAGAGGTGATGAATAATTCATATCACGAATGTTTGTCCTCGCTAGAGATGCATTGTAGTGTATACTATGACTTGGAAGATCTAAGAATGGGATTGTAGATAGGTATATGTTTAAGACACTTTTCGCTATCATAGAAACTTGTTTTCCTTCTCTTTCTGTTTTAAAGTGAGCGAGATTCCGAAGAAAATACATTTTAACAACAAAAACAGATAACCGACATTTCAAGTCGGTCGAAAACTGAGCCAAATATGATATAATTTTATGGGACAAAATGACGGCTAGTTGACGTTAAATAAAGAAACAATGGCAAAAATCGGTGCATCCATTCGATAGTTCAAAGGTCACTAAAAATATGATTTAAGGTCGTTGATCATACATCAAAAAGAAAATCAAAAACTAATTTAGGAAAACATTTTGAGGAAACTAATTACGTAGATTCTCAAATAGTCTTAATTGGAACGCTAACTCGCGAGCAATTATCACGATGAGTACACGTTCTTCTTAGACAAGTAGCTTCTATAACGCAGTGACATTTTTCTGGTTAAGATTTATTATTACGTGCCTCAAGAATACCTCATAAATAGTGTACCGTTTAACCTTTCCTGGTTTACAAACAGCCGACAAGAACAGCGAACAATCAGGATATCCGCTACCACGATTTGAATTTCGACTCTGGCAGTTGTGGGAGCGAGAAAGCGCTCTATACTTTGTATAGCGCCATCCCTCTTCCACACCGGCGATATGGTTTATTTAAGCGGTGAGCACAATCAGTAGGTTGTATCGGCGATCGCGCGACTTCGCCAAATGACGCGACTCGCGCACAATCTTTACTAATACTTTGTCGAACGATGTAGAGTTAGCAAAACAAGCTGTTTGTTGATGCCATTTTGTTTTGTGCATCAAAAGAAAAGTTATTTCACTGTTGAAAATTTAGAAAAATAACTAGCCATAAAATCAAATGTATTTAGAATAGTTTTGAAATTTTCGATTCCCGACTCCGTTGAAAAGGTTGTTATATATAAAATGTAAAATTGTTTCTTTATAGACCATTTCATCACATTTAATTGCTTTTTACCTGTTCTAGTTGAGGTTATTATTGTGTTTCCCTTACTACAGCCAAATGTCAAATCTCTTTCAAGTTTTCTAGCTTCAGGTTTTATCACTCTCCTCTTTCATATAGATACTAACAGTATCTCAACGATATATTAGATTAAGGCTGTTATTCCTACATCTTTGACAGTCGTTACAGGTAGTCAGAAGCTTGAAAAAGTCTGACAGCCAGTCTAACCAAGGGGTACCGTGTTGCCCAGGTAACTGGGTTAAGGAGGTCAGATAGGCAGTCGCTCCTTGTAAAACACTGGTACTTAGCTGAAACCGGCTGGACTGGTAGCCGACCCCAACATAGTTGGGAAAAGGCTAGGCCAATGATGATATTAGATTAAGAATCAATGTACATAAACAGTAACCAAGCAGAAAACAAGATAAAAAGCACCAAAATTTCCCCAAAACATTTCATCTGCTGTCCTTACTTACTCCGAATTATCTGGGCTCAAGATATTTAGCCCATTAAACCTTCGGAAAGTCGACAGACTCCCCCCTTAGAGGAATTTCACTAATACAACCCCCCAACCCCTATGTATTCGGCGAGATTCCCCTTTCAACCCCTATTGCAGATTAAATGTGTTATATTAACTTAAATTGGATTTAGCTTCGGTTTTTTTGGGCGTGACGAAAGAGGTTGCAATTAGTTTATGGAAACTTAAGGTAGACAGAGAAAAGGCAAAGAGTGCCGTCTTACTTGCACAAGAACTTTTTCAGTCTAGCTTCTTAAAATGTAGGATTGCTGATTGGTTGAGAACACCATGCCAAACCAGTGTCGTGTCAAATGTGATCCACAAATGCTTGTTCTGAGCCTGGGTGTCTTTGTGCATGTGACTTTAATATTTGTGAAACCCCCCGCGACACAAGGATCAAAACCTTACTGCGGGAGTCGTTTCTTACCGCACTTATCAACTTAAGATGAATACTCTCGAAACCTGGCGAAAGCTGCCGCATCAAGCGTAGCTTAACCTCTCTTGGATCCACTTGAGCAGTTGTTGCTCAGCCAGGAACACCTCTTTTGAACCTGAAATTGATTCTAAAGCTGAGTATAGTACCCTAGAATTCTAAAGCTGAATTTGAACGGTGTTACTATAGTAAAAAATAACGAGACTCATATAAAAATGTTGTATACATTGTGTTTGCAGTATAATAGTGAAATAAACACACAATGTTGTTTCATTATGACTTGGATTTATGTTAAGAGTGTTCCAGTTATATTTTAAACTTAACGTGAAAGTAACTCTTACGGTTACAAGTTATATGGACGTGTGTACGTACCCTATGTGCTGTTAGAGATCTCATATAAATAAGAAAATCTTTAAGCATATTTTCTTATTTTCTTTACTATTTTGTGTACATAAACGATAAAAAAAATGTGTGACTTAAAAAAAGTCATATTCGAACTTTGTCTGAGCTGGGGATCGAACCCGCACCTTCTTGCATACAAATCCATACATACAACCACTTAGCCACGACTTCTTCATTTTATTAAATCAACCATTTATAAAAACATAATTATAATTAGTCTTAGTCCAAATATAAGTTAATTTTCGTTCGTTTGTAGGGATATAATCTCGAAAAGTTAACATTACGCATACAGAGGATTCTTATTAATAAATTTATAATGCGTTCTCCTTTTGCCGTACGAGAGTAACTTATGAATTTTTTACATTTTAATTTACTGCTGTGAAATATATTCGGAGTTTTATTATTAGGAGTATTTTAGTAGATCGGATATGTACTTGTGAAATATTATCTACCGTTTATATAGGTAATAACCGGTAAATTGCAATTTGAACTCGCGACAATGAAGATTCTGTACAAATAGCTACATAAAACAGATTTTCAAAGAAAAACTACACCCATCCATTTTATGACCGCAACAACACTTCCTAAACGTTTTTATGGCGTGAAAAATATACAATCGGTGAAAATATAATCTGTCTATCGGTTCATGAGATACAACTTGGTAACAAACCGGTGCCTCAGTAGCAGTCTAGTTATAAACCTTTTGGAGAAAGAATAACTAAAAAGATTGTGACAGCTAAAATACATACACACAAATAGTACCTACATACCTACAACCAGACAGTTAAACAACTGTTAACATAGTAAATAATCGTGGCTAGATTTTGTCATCAGGCAAAATTGGAACTAGATTTACTCCAGAAAAACATACCTACAACCATACAGATATACTTCATGTAGCACACACAAAATCCGAAAATAACTGACAGTATACGCAACTGTATCAAAATCGAATGAAACTCGAAAATATCGGGATAATTGAAGCAGAAATACATTTTGATTGTGTATCGTTGTTGCACCAAAAAATCAGTAACGTCGTTACAATGGGCGCCTGCTATTGTTTTCATGAAATTATTTGAATTCCCCCTTGGGTGACAGGCGTAGAGTGGATATACTTTCATTAACAAAAGCCAATATTGGCAGGTATTGTGATGTTTTGTTACAACAAAACTATAATAGCACCTTTTTTCTTGCATGCAAATTAAGTTAGAACATATTTTTGACATTGTGAAAAACGTACTTTGATGTAAGTAAGTACGTACCCCGTATTTAAATATTAGACGGTCATCTTTGAAATAGCCATACTTTATATAACGTGGGAAACATAATTATTACGAAAAAAAGACTCCGCTAATACCTATAATCAGCAGAAAACAATTTACATCATAATAATATAAATTATGTAGGTACCTACTGGTCAATGATTTGGTCACAGGCCCAAGTATAAAAAGGGTGGAGAAAGGAATATGTCCAGCTGTGGACAAATATGGGCTGATGATGATGATGATGATGATGAGGGTAAACTACATTATCTGGACTTTAAAAAATACGACGAACCCTGAGTTTGTTACAACGTTTCTGTTCAAGCAGTCAAGAAATGTCGACTCCAGCTAGCTTCAAAAATGACGCTATCCATTTTTCAGACCCATCCAACATACTCCGCAGTTCAAAATCAGTCGCATTTGACGGGTATAAAGCACCGCATAAATAAACTCGATTTAACAAAGAATATCAGAGACCGCATGTGCATAAATCGCGGTCAGGTCCACACTAGCGAAGCCTGTGACGTCACGCCGATACAATTAAAGCCCCAAAACGCAACAAACGGGAAAAATAAATGAATAGCGCAATGACGTCACTAGTGGCGCTTGTTCCATGGTGTTTGGGTTCTGTTTTTCGGTTTTAATTGACTGTTTCTGGGTGTCTTTTAAGTTAAAGATGTTGATGTGTTTTGGTCTGGAGTAAGATGTAGAGTTTGTTTGGGGAATACAGAGATGTCTAACATAGTTTTAACAACAAAAAACATACCAACCTTAAATATTCAACCAACTTTAAATAAAAACCATTTTGAAATTGGTTGAAAAGGGACAATAATTTCATAGAGTGACTCATTTTTCGAGTAGAATGTAAATACTTCAGCAAGAAACAAGACCCTCCACACCATGTAGAGTGCAATGTAATAGTCGCGCACTGGTGACCTCAACCATTCGGCTAGGTCAGACAAATGTAACTATATATTCCTACGTCACACGGGCAAATCATCTCGGCATTCGCAGCTGCTTGTCTCAACGATCAGAGACCATACATACATATACCCTTATCAAAACAAACATGCAAAATCTAAATTAGCTTTTAACCCCACATAATATAACATAACCGAAAACAGACATTCTTGCTGTTCTTTAATCCCGATGGGATAGACCTTCAAGCGCTCCACTTGAAGGACGCATACGTTCGCGAATATTGCTGAGTCTAAAAACGCATTATATAGCGAAATTCTCGTGTAATTGGAGCCAGAAGACTGACTACCACATCTCAAAGTCATACTGTTGTAGATGTGGGAGCGAGATGGTGTTATACACGTTGTAGAGCGGCCTCTCGGTTCCACGCTGCGGCATTTGTATTTATGTAGAGTCTTGGTAGGAGTTCCGTATACGTGCTTGTGCTCACGCTATGCGATTCATAAAAACAACAAATTGTTATAACAATATTTGTGAGCGTCTCCGCGACGGAATTGTTGCAATATGGATGCCCGAATTTTTTGTAGGGCTGTCAATAAAATATAATCAGGTTATTTAGTAAGCTATATTATTTATTTGTGATTTAACATCGTTGTTATTTTTTTCTTTAACTTAAATAATATGTTTAAGAAAAATAAGGCTATAAATTATTGGTTTCTTTATTTAAATATCACCCTAATACGGGAATTGTGTTGCCTACTTAAGTGATAACCAAAACTGTTCTTAAAATTGGATTCGAAGAGATTATTGTTTACGTACACGACGTGGCACGATAATATATAATTTTTCTTTTTGCTCTTGGTGAGTCATAAGTTTAAGTAGTGTAATAGCTTAAATTTTCCAATTAAGGATTTAAATTACTTTTAGGTGAATAATAAAGATTATCAGTGTAGATACTAGGAAACGAAGGCATTAAATAATGTTTCAAGTGGCAACCCTACAAAACGTATGAGATGTAATATCAGGAATGAATTCGTTTTCATGCTTTGATTAGGTGTTTGTATACGAATGTGCGCTTATCATGTACATCGATGCCCGGATAACCCGGATAGCCGGGTACCGGCTGCCCGGCTGTTATCCGGGAGATAACAGGCCAGTGACGTCACGGAATTATGATTTCTGCAGGAAAATTAGGTAAGGTTAGAATTGTATGTGAAAAAAGCTTTGTTAATTGGTAATATACAAGTTATCTTTAGAAACAGTTAAATTAGTAAGGAGAAAAATCGATCAAATGCGAGTCTGACTAGCGGCACTGAAGGTGGTGCTCTCTTACTCTCTTTTACGCACAGGACCTACAAGTTGTCTGTTTTAAAGTACAGCGAATGTTTATTCGCTATAAATACGCAAAATAAAAACAAATTTATGACCGTAATTTGACCTTTAAAACAGAAAACTTGTAGGTTCTACGCGTAGTAAGAATCATTAATTTAAAATCAGAAACAAAGCCTACTTGAAACAAAACTCAATTTAAATTTTCATCCCGAGATGCTTAAAAGTTGAAACTACTAATACTAGCTTCTGACGTCACAATTTACACACATTCAATGTCAAGTATCAAAATCTATTTAGCAAATTGCTATAGCTTAGATGTCACAATAAACATTTCGTTCATCGATATTCCCCAATCCATTTCGAACCCAGCGAATTAGTGATGCATAAAACCTTTTTTTTTTCAAATGAATCCCATTTGATAATTGGAATTAAATTGCAGGATTTCATTCCGGTTTTAGAGATCCGTAATCGAAGGTTCAAACGGGACTCTATTAGCAATTCCTCGCTATTTTTTAACGTTTGCTGTTGCTTTGTCACCAAGCTGCATATCATGAACTGTGATAGTTGATATTTTCATAGATGATGCATTATTATCATCATCGGCCTAGCCTTTTGGGAACCTATGTTGGGGTCGGCTGCCAGTCTAACCGGATTTATCTAAGTACCAGCGTTTTACATTAAGTGACTGCCCATCTGAACTCCTCAACCTAGTTACCTGGGCAACACAATACCCCTTAGTTAGACTGGTTGTCAGACTTTCATGCTTCTGACCACCTGTAACTGTAATAACAGCCGGGACCCACAATTTAACGAGTTTTTCTAATGTCAATATAACAACAAATAATAAAAATCGAGGTTAAGCAACAGTTTGCACAATCATTTTGATGCGTTACAATTTTCTTTGCGAATTTGTTTTCCAAAGTCAAAGAAGTCAAAGTGTATTTTATTTGTGTTAAAATATAAGGTCTTATTGCAATGAAAAAAGGACAGCTGTGATTGGCCTCATGGGCATACAAATGTTCTTAACTCATTTAAAAAAAAAACACTAATTACATTCATTAAATATGTCACATTTATTTAGCCTTAGCCTTCTTATACGGAACATACAACACTTTAACTCTGCCTCAAACTTGCCCAGTTTCTTTCATCGTTTCGTCCATTTTCTGGCAAAGTCCTTTAACAAAATGTATTTTGGATTGATTACTGAACATTGGAGAACGAGTGATTGGATCCCGGAACTGGCAAGTTGCCAGCTTCGAGGAAAGATATCGCGAAGGTTTATCTTCTAAAGTGTTAAGTCTTAGGTCATAGAACCGAGGTCAATTCGTTTTTAAGGTTATATTGTAACAAGGAGGGTTGAAATGTAGGACTTTCGAACAATGTATAGTTTTCATATTTTAAGAGATTGTACCGTTCAAAGCAATTGATTGATGATGAATGATGATGACGTGGTATTGCGGATTTATGCATGGATAAGTGTGCACTAGGTGTAGGTTCGATCCGAACTCAGAAAAAATGTCTTTGTGTCTTTTTCAACGTTTCTTTAAATTATTTCTTAATTATTATTCTGAAAGACTACTGAGATATGGTGAAGGAAAATATTGTTAGCAAAACCCGATGTGAGAAGGCGCGAAAATCATTGCCTTTCGTTCCTTCAATGCAATCAGACAAAAGTTTATGCATTAATTCAGGGTACAATCTCCATACCTATCATAAATAGTCAAGTCATTTCAGCTAAAAGAAGCAACAAACACACATACTGACGAACTTTCTTCTTTACAATATTAATGAAATCAACAAAGACAATACTTCAGTATGATTTCTGCTTTAACGACTTAGTACACATTCAAAAACCCATCAAACGATGGATTCATAAGAAATTTCTTTCCTTTTTTTCCTTTAAGAATATGTTAAACGCATCAACATCAATCTCTAATCCCAAAATCCTCCCAATCATTGCATCATAAAAAGTCATAAAAAAAACTCTGAAAAGAAAGTAAGATTCAAAATGGCCGCCCTTATAAATCAATTTCGAGATATATTGTAGAATCAAAGTCAATAATGCGAAGTTATGGGAGAAGTTTAAGAGAAAAGCGATCGTAAAGAAAAAAATTGAGGAAAGTTTAGTATATTGGCCCACTTGTGGGTTTGTCATCGCACCCACAAGTAATGGCGGGTTGGTTAAGCGTGAGTTATTGTGGAGGAAGAAAAAATGGTTTTAAACAGGTTTATTATCGTAAAGATGGCTATTTTTGGGCAGGTTTTTATAAAGCGAAGTTTTCAGGTTGGTTAATCGTACCCAAAGGTTAGGGTTTCGCAACCAAAGGGTAAAACTGGAACTCTAATTAAGGCACTTCTGTCTAAAAAGACGTTTATCAACAGCCCGTATCTAACGGACCAATGTATACTTAAAATTTTCATAGATAATGTCTGTTGCTGCATTAAAAAAAGTATTGATCGACATCAAGGAATGATTGTCGCCGGCATTATTTATCTTCTTTTATTTTCATTATTACGAATCACACAAATTACCACATACATAATTTTTAACCGTTTTTTCCCATTGTACGGGGTTCTCAGTATCGGCAGTCCTATTCGCACTAAAGCTGTTTTTTTTATGTGCTGGAACGTTTCCAGTAAAACCTCGTTTGATTGTCACAGGTATTCCGTCGACTCTCGGTGTTACCATAACAATAGGTGAAATTCCTTTAATATACATTACTAGCTTGTCGCCCGCGGCTTCGACCGCGTCGAGGTCGGTTATATCGCGTTTCCAAGAGAACTCTTCAAAAGTCCGGAATAAAAACTATCCTATGTTCTTTCTCAAGTTCAACTCTATCTCTGTGCCATATTTCACAAAAATCACTTCCGTGGTTTAGACGTGAAAGCGTAACAGACAGAGTTACTTTTACATTTATAATATTAGTAACGATTTTAATCCGTTCTGGGTATTTGAGCTAACTTTTTGGTGAAAACTAGGGGATTTGGCTAGTTTGTGGGGTGAAACTCTAGCTTAATAACTATCGCGGTGGTACTGCGGTTCTGTAAATGGACTTGTGATGAGTAGGTGCAGGTTTAACACCCACGCAGCTGTAATACTTAGTTAACTATAAAGATCGCGACGAACGGTTCTTCTCCATAAGAATGACATTTTGGAACCACGCAATTACAATAGTGACTCTATTGTAATTTTTTGAAAGTGCCTAGAAAACGTACTTGATATGTACTTGAAATAAAAACTTTTTTGTAGGATGGTAAGTACTTTTTGTTGGATGGTAAGTACTTGGGGTTGGATGGTAAGTCCTTGGTGTTGAAGGGTAAGTACTTGGTGTTGGATGGTAAGTACTTGGGGTTGGATGGTAAGTACTTGGGGTTGGATGGTAAGTACTTTGTGTTGGATAGTAAGTACTTGGGGTTGGATGGTAAGTACTTGGTGTTGGATGGTAAGTACTTGGGGTTGGATGGTAAGTACTTGGGGTTGGATGGTAAGTACTTGGTGTTGGATTGTAAGTACTTTGGGTTGGATGGTAAGTACTTGGTGTTGGATGGTAAGTACTTGGTGTCATATGGTAAGTACTTGGTGTCAGATGGTAAGTACTTGGTGTTGGATGGTAAGTACTTGGTTTCAGATGGTAAGTACTTGGTGTTGGATGGTACGAAGAAGTAACGAAACGAGAAAGTATGTACGTAAGGTTGGATGGTAAGTACTTGAGGAGGATATAAAATCTATCACACCATAGTTAATAGGAGCCGAGCAAACACTAATCCTATTTCAAAAAATCCTAACTTATATCTTCTATCCACGCGGACAAAGTCGCGGGTAACAGCTAGTTATTCATAATTACTTACGCTTAGTTAGAGTACTGAACAAATTACGCTATCAGTTTTATTTAATTGTGTACAGCTTAGTTTACTAACAATGGACATTTTGCCATCTGTTGGCAACAAACGGCACTACATCGATAATCACTCTAAAGTTTAGAAGTTATGCTAATAGATGGCGTTGAGTGTCGTATTTTTTTAGTCGTCTTACAAAAGCAGCCCATGTCATTTATCAAATGACTAGAACACGTTCATGATAAAAAAATAATATTTATGAGATTTAAAAAAAAATAAAATGTAATTTAATTCAATATTATGATGCAATTTCGTAGTTTTAGAAACACAGCTCTGTTGCGAGAGCGGTCCGAGCCTTGTAACAATGGTGAGGGGCGCTGGTGGCGGCGTTTTTTATAATTTTAAGAGTATGTTTCAGATTTCTCTTGTTTCATTTACCATAACAATAGGTGAAATTCCTTTAATATACATTACTAGCTTGTCGCCCGCGGCTTCGACCGCGTCGAGGTCGGTTATATCGCGTTTCCAAGAGAACTCTTCAAAAGTCCGGAATAAAAACTATCCTATGTTCTTTCTCAAGTTCAACTCTATCTCTGTGCCATATTTCACAAAAATCACTTCCGTGGTTTAGACGTGAAAGCGTAACAGACAGACAGAGTTACTTTTACATTTATAATATTAGTAAAGATTTTAATCCGTTCTGGGTATTTGAGCCAACTTTTTGGTGAAAACTAGGGGATTTGGCTTGTTTGTGGGGTGAAACTCTAGCTTAATAACTGTGGCGGTGGTACTGCGATTCTCTAAATTGATTTGTGTTGAGTGGGTGCAAGTTCGATACCCACGCAGCTGTAATACTTAGTTAACTATAAAGATCGCGACGAACGGTTCTTCTCCATAAGAATGACACTTTGGAACCGCGCAGCTAGAGTCACTATTGTAATTTTTTGAAAGTGCCTAGAAAACGGTGTAGATGAAATAAAAACTTTTTAGTTGGATGGTAAGTACTTGGTGTTGGAAGGTAAGTACTTGGTGTTGGATGGTAAGTATTTGGTGTTGGATGGTAAGTACTTGGGGTTGGATGGTAAGTACTTGGGGTTGGATGGTAAGTACTTGGGGTTGGATGGTAAGTACTTTGTGTTGGATGATAAGTACTTGGGGTTGAAGGGTAAGTACTTGGTGTCGGATGGTAAGTACTTGGTGTTGGATGGTAAGTACTTGGTGTTGGATGGTAAGTATTTGGTGTTGGAAGGTAAGTACTTGGGGTTGGATGGTAAGTACTTGGTGTTGAAGGGTAAGTACTTGGTGTTGGATGGTAAGTACTTGGTGTTGGATGGTATGTACTTGGTGTCAGATGGTAAGTACTTGGTGTCAGATGGTAAGTACTTGGTTTCAGATGGTAAGTACTTGGTTTCAGATGGTAAGTACTTGGTTTCAGATGGTAAGTACTTGGTGTTGGATGGTACGAAGAAGTAACGAAACGAGAAAGTATGTACGTAAGGTTGGATGGTAAGTACTTGAGGAGGATATAAAATCTATTACACCATAGTTAATAGGAGCCGAGCAAACACTAATCCTATTTCAAAAAATCCTAACTTATATCTTCTATCCACGCGGACAAAGTCGCGGGTAACAGCTAGTTATTCATAATTACTTACGCTTAGTTAGAGTACTGAACAAATTACGCTATCAGTTTTATTTAATTGTGTACAGCTTAGTTTACTAACAATGGACATTTTGCCATCTGTTGGCAACAAACGGCACTACATCGATAATCACTCTAAAGTTTAGAAGTTATGCTAATAGATGGCGTTGAGTGTCGTATTTTTTTTGTCGTCTTACAAAAGCAGCCCATGTCATTTATCAAATGACTAGAACACGTTCATGATAAAAAAATAATATTTATGAGATTTAAAAAAAAATTAAAATGTAATTTAATTCAATATTATGATGCAATTTCGTAGTTTTAGAAACACAGCTCTGTTGCGAGAGCGGTCCGAGCCTTGTAACAATGGTGAGGGGCGCTGGTGGCGGCGTTTTTTATAATTTTAAGAGTATGTTTCAGATTTCTCTTGTTTCATTTTTCGTCGAACCTAGTATCTTAGTTGAATAATATTAACTTTATAACGATAAACTCAAATAATTTGAAGACCATAAACATGTCAGACTGCTACCAAGAGATGGCGCTACGGTAAATCAACTAAGCTCACGAACTTTCCCACACAATTCAATTCAATCACCTACTTACCTCAGTCAACGGCACTGATGAATAATCAAGTTCTTATCCCAATATGGCTGAGAAATAACGAGGTATGTGTGTTAATCAATTCTTTGCTTTTCCGCATTTAGTTTCCAGATCTGATTAGTATTCAAATAGGAATCACCAATATAAAGTTTCTTCTTTTTGAGCTAATGGTAGATTTGAATAAGCATACTCAAGCCCCTAACATTCTGAAAAGTAATAATATTAGAGTGCAAATCACTACTATGATGTCAGCTTGTTGGACTCCAGCGCAACCTTTTCGCCTTCCCTAGGGTGGTGAGAATCCATGAGAATTTTCATCGCGTCACATAACACTTTTCTATATTGAGTCGATTCTGGATAAGACAGACATATTATGCCCAGTTGTATAAAGACTATCTGTGGAAAATAATGATAAATAAATTACTTAGTCGAAATTCCAGTTTGCATTTTCGAAATTAACCATAAAATTATCTATACAAACAAGTTTGAAGTAATTTCTTTTGAGCTTTACTTTTTTAAGATTGATGAGAGTTGCAGATGTGAAATATCAAAAAGATAAACAGACTGGTAATTTAACGCAAGTGGAACTGGTGAATGATAATAAAATAACAGAATATCTAGTTATTCTTTAAATAACCGTAAATCTTTTTAAATTAAATTAAACCTACTTAGTGGATCGAAATTATTTGAAGGGGTCTAAGAATCAAAACAACATTTTAATGAGCGTCCAAAAACTCCCATCGACGAAATCGATCAATTTAAAAAGAGTACCTCTTCGAGCGGATTCAAGTGATTTAAAGTCGATTAACTTTGTGGTACTTCCGTTGGTCATATTAACACCTATGGTCATTACAACCGGTTCTATCAACGATGGTCCGCCCACAATTTGATTCATGATTGATGTCTATAAAGTGGGTTTTTATAAACGCCTACATTTCAAGTCTTTTAGTTAAATAGTGAAAGCGTGAAGTATTTGATTTGTTAGGAGACAGATCAAAAGTCAAATATATGATCATGATAATATTATTGTATGTGGATATTTAAGAGATCAAAGTTCAAACGATAAAGATGATTGAGATTTGACTTTAGGACATGGAAACTAAAAAAGCTATTATTTTAAAGAATTATAATGCAGTAATTACATGATACATTAGTGAAACGGCTCAAAAACCTATCATAATATTTTTATACTGACAAATTTTGGTTCTGTTTTCGACAGGGAAAAAACTATACAAATAAGTAACAGGGGAACCCAAAACTAACCTTGAAGAGCATCGTAGTATCTTTCTAAAATCCTGTATACAAAAACCAATTGTTACGAAACTTAAAATGCATTTAAGACTTCTTAGGAAATTACGTTTATAAATATTAAAATGTTAAATCTGGGACACAGGATATCACCCTGAGGGACGCTCAAGTAATGCTTAAAGTTTTATTGCTAATAAAATTGCAGAAATAGTGCTGAAGATAGAACACGGTACGAGTCACAACAGAGGACGTTAAAAGTACGAGTATCATACGGTTTGACGCTTTTTACAGTCCCTTTCATAGTCTTACACAGCAAAATTGACTTGAAATATTACGTAAATTTTCGTGCGAAAGCGTATCAAACGGCTATTTTAAGTCTTTCAATAAAAAACTACTCCCGCATAACGAAATTTAATCCTTGTGTCGCGGAGGGTTTCACTAACATACAATTCACATGCACAAAGACACCCACACCAGACTCAGAACAAGCATTCGTGGATCACACAACTAAGCTTGGTTCGAACCCGTGCACAGTGGGTTTGGATGATTACCTCAACCACTCGGCTATTCCTGTAGTCGAATCTGAACGAATGAAGTCTGAATCTAAATATCTCTTCTATATTCATCTAATATGAAGTGAGTGTATATATCTATGTATTAGAAAAACACTTGTTTCATCATCATCATGAGCTCGTCTCAGTCCACTGCTCTTACGGCCTACAATAGGTTTCTCCTGTGGAACGTCACTTGGCTTGATCTTCAGCTCTCGTCCTCCAGAACTTATGTTCTGCATCAAAGATGGTGAAACTTATAGAAGTGGGAGCTTATAACATCGCTTGTCATAGGGAAAAAGTGATGTCGCAAGACATTTCATCAAACTATGTCGTCTATATTTTAAGGTAAAGCTATATAAGATACTTTATTAGAAATCTATCTGGAGTACTTAAAGGATTTTAAGATAAATACCCAATTCAAGATCCGTACAATGGACAAAAAACTAAGCTTAGGTAAAATAATGCGAGGTCTATTATAAGTTTTTGCGGGCATCACATCTATACCATATTCAATTGTAGATACGTATGTACTTACCTAGTTTTCAAGTCTAATATTTAATCTAAGGAGTTTGTTTGTTTGAATGCGCTGATCTCAGGAACTACTAGTCTCATTTGAATACCTTATTAAATGTATAATATTTTAAATGTATATAGCCTATTTATTGGGGAAGGCTATGAAAATTAAAATTATCAATCCGATTTTAAAAGTTAATAACTATATTACCATTACGATGCGGACAAAGTCGCGCACAACAGCTAGTATGTCTGCATATAGCCGCTACAGACGTTCGAGTTTCATAATACGTATTGATTAAAGTATAAAACACTTCGATCCACGGGAAGTGGTTACATTTTTATTATCATTACGCCGTGCAACTGGTTCATGGGCAAATGTACATGTGGTACAAGTTATAGGCTAACAGACAGACTATGTATTTGTAATACCTTAGTATCTATATAAATATGAATACTTGTGCTAATAAGTTTTTTAAGTATTGTGTTATAAATGAATTCGAGTGATTTTTTTTATAAATTTTTATGTTTTTAGGCCAAAATATTGGGCGAAATACTAGCTATTATGTCATGTTTTTTACATTGATATTTAAAAAAGTGATGCATGGGTTAAAGTCCTGTTTGAGGTAAGGAATCCCAATGTATTATTTTTATTTAAATACGATCATAATAAAGTTCAAAATATAAGTACCTACTCCTATGACAGTTATTATTATAATGTAATAACCATTTGTCTGAATTTTTATGATATACTAAAGTAAAATCATAATGTCAAAGTATATTAAGTAATTGTGTCATCCACAAATGCATGTCCTGAGTCTGGGTGTCTTAGTGCATCTAACTTGAATATTTTTGAAAACCCTGCGACATAAGGATTAAATACCTTACTGCGCAAAAAATAATAACTCTCCATGAAAAAGACAATTAGCTTTAAGGCTCGTACCTAAATTAAGACGTAATCTTTCCCAAATCCCCACTCTTTAAGAAACAGCCGTCATTTGCACCCTCCATATTGCGTATTAAACATTTTAAACTTGGCAATCTAAAGTTATTTCAAGAGTGATTAAAATGATTTTGATTGATGCTTCTCAATAGGGTTCAAATGAATTGATGATAACACTTTCCATCTATTACTGAAATGATGATTAGTTATTACCATCATCAGATGGATTGGGATCGTCAACAATTAACCACAAAAGGTCTTCCCTTGGGGGGATGTTACTTGTATTTTGGCGTGGTTCGAGTTGATGGACACCCCGTGGAGTTTCTGTTACATAGTTTTTATGAGTTTTAGATTCATTGATGTGGTTTAAAATTGGTGTTTCCAAATTGGGTTATTCGGATTTTGATTTTAGTTTTCCAGCTTTAAATAAAGAAGTAACAATGAACTTTGATATAATTCATTACAAGAAATATGTTGATTAGCTTCAAATTAAATGTAATGACAAAATTGATATACCTAAAAATTTATATGAAAAAAACTATTCTAAGTAAACAGACCAAAGGTCCTTTCTAGACATTGTCGAATCGCGTTGGAATAGATAACTTAATATTCTTGTTAGGCGAACTTTTTAATTGTGTTATTGACATTGCATTTCTACACGTAATGAACGTTATTGTTTAAAATTTTCTACAATTGACATCTCGTTTACTTCTCACTTTTTACAGCAGTCATCAGCTTTCGGAAAAAAATCTTGTCTACCAATCATGAATGGCGAAGCTTGGTTACTTGACCATCGCATCATATCATTAAGTACCAATCAATAATAAAACATATACAAATATAGTTATAGTGTAAATTAAAACAGGTACTTTCAACGTCCATTCAATCTTATCCTAGATGCCCTTTTTTCAATAGACCATTCACGTGTTCTCAACAAAATCCATTATAACCGAGAATATAACTTTCCCATAAAAACCTTGCTACTTTTTGTCGAGATTCTGACGCCAGTGTTGGCGCCATGTTATAAATAAGTATATTAAGTATAGGGAACAATGTTTCGCTTATAACTTGGGGCCTGATAGAAACCGGTTGCAATCGCCACGAGAACCGACGAGTGAATGGAAAGGAAACCAACGGTTTAGCACAACTGGACGCATTTACACCGTACTGTTCTATCGATAATAATTTTACAACGTTTTTTATTGAATAGATGTTAGAACTTGGTGGTTCAAGTATTTTTCTATAAGAGACAACGTGTGTAATCCACAGATACTTGGTGTGCGAGTGTCGTTGTTTTAAAAAACCTTCAAAAGAAGGAGGATCGATATTTGTCAGTTTTTTATGTTGGTTACCTCAGAATTTGGAAATTTTGGAGTGGATGAAGCGAATTTATTATTCCCTTTTTATTTCATCTGAAATAGTTGTCATTTTGTCCCATTATGATTAGGACTTAAAGACATTATGATTATTTTTAGTCGGCTGCACGCGTTTTTCTGAGAAATATTATATGTGTAATTAATGTTTTAAACCGATTGCGATTTCTATATTCTAAAATCTATTTCTCCACATTTAAGTGTTTTTGCTCTTTTTTTAGATATATATTTTTATTACGTCTACAAATCTATATCTATATATATACTAATATATAAAGCTAAAGAGTTTGTTTGTTTGTTTGAACGCGCTAATCTCAGGAACTACTGGTCCAAATTGAAAAAATATTTTTGTGTTGAATAGACCATTCATCGAGGAAGGCTTTAGGCTGTAAACCATCACGCTGCGACTAATAGGAGCGAAGATACAATGGAAAATGTGAAAAAAACAGAGCGGGTATAAATCATTACTTATATCTTCTACCCAAGGGGACGAAGTCGCGGGCAACAGCTAGTAAGATATAACTCAAAAGCTCGTCCCAAACTAAAATATTCTTCATCCAGTTACGCTACGGTGTAAACGCGTCCATCGTGAGATTCATTCATAAACCGACGAGTTATAAATTGAGGTGTAGTGTGTGTAACCGTGTGTTTTATTTTGTGTTTCGTAGAAGCCATCGGGAGACTGGTTTGCTGAGACTCCATTCAACATTTTATGTTGATTACAAATTTACTTTTAGTTTGAAAATGTGTTGAGCTTCGATGCAGCAGCAATGAGGTTTTGAATGCACTTATTGATGTGTTTTCAAAGCCATTTGTATACTTATAGAAATTACTAGCTTTTCGCCCGCGTCGAGGTCTGTTATATCGCGTTTCCAAGAGAACTCTTCAAAAGTCCGGACTAAAAACTATCCTATGTTCTTTCTCAAGGTCAACTCTATCTCTGTACCATATTTCATTAAAATCGGTCTTAGTAGTAGAATCATTATACGCGAAAACGTTCCTCCTTTTATGCTACAGTTAATAAACAACGGTTTAATTAACTAAGTAAGGAGAGAGGAGTATTTGAGAGGATTCTGTTTTCGGACTTGAAATAGTATGAAAGGTAAATATCGTTTCATGCAGTTTGGGTGATTAAAAATCATTTTTATTAATTAAAAACATGTGACAGTGTTACTGTACATGTGACTTAAATGTTTTTGAAACCCCCGTTGCACGAAATTCAATACCTTTGTGGTATAAGGGTTATCTATACTTCTATACTATATTAATATATAAAGCTGAAGAGTTTGTTTGTTTGATTGATTGTTTGTTTGTTTGAACGCGATAATCTCA